>NW_027248277.1:10611963-10911963 GCF_041260155.1 Ptychodera flava | reverse complement strand
GTCTCAAAGTGTGTAGGTAGGGAGCAAGCTTTAGACGGGGAAATCTGAATTGGCAACAACACAGAAACAGAGCATTCTCACAGTTCGGTTGTTTGAAGTGCTCCCGCATATTGATTTCATGTAAACTCCAGAATCTGAGAAAAATCGTCACAGCACATAACCCTTCAATGCCTGTCAACTTTCATTGTGTAAATCTAATATTTATTGTGTCTGAGGGGTTAGATCCTGCATCAGTCGATCATGACTCACACAACAAGCGTTTGATACATTTGGAAAACTCCCATTGATAAGCTTATGTTCCTCTTGGGATTACATAATTGTTGGCAACTCTAAATTTGGCGCCAACCATCTCGTTGCCATGCATGGCAAATTTGTACTGTGATAGCACCCACGCTGCCTTTTTCTCTGCAAATATTTGTATTGCTGTCAATTCTTCCAACAATTGTTGCCAACAATTCTTTGCAAAACATAAAAAAAGTCATACAAGAGATCTATTAAAATCGACAAGTCACGACGAAAAGCGTCGGCTCTTTACAAGTGATTATGATGGATGGGACTCTCAGGTCGTGGCTTAACACGCCATGAAAAGTGACGTTAAGAGAAAGGCACGTCCTTGGACTAAAGCCTCCTTTCCGACCAATAAATTGTCCTCCGCTTAAAAAATGGATCAACAGATGACGAAAGTGTTTGTGTGCCCACAAATTCAGGACCCTGCTTATGTTCGCCGTGCATGTCACACGCTGTGGGGAAAATTTCAAATTTGAATTTCTGCGTCTCGATGGCTCACTACAGATTACAGTTTTATCGCCTGGGTGCAATAGGTGTAGCTTTGCGAATCTGAAAGTTTGCAAATAACAGAAAACATTCATTTATTAAATGTGTACACACATTGTCGTATATCGGCCTGAAACCAACGTATCATGGTTATAAAAGATCTTCCCCAATGACTATTGTACATGTCCTCCCGCCAATTCTAAAATATCATGCGCTGAGAGTAAACCATACAGTAAAATCAGCCTGTAAGAACATGACCGTTGGCCATTGACCTCACGACAAGTGTTTCTTTGGCCGTGTTATACCGCTCCTTGTTATTAGACGAATCATGGAAACAGTCATGAAAACCATTATATTACCAAGAGAAATTTTAAATATACAACGCGGTGTTTTTTTGTCGACTTTGGAGAGAGAGAGAGAGAGAGAGAGAGAGAGAGAGAGAGAGGAGAGAGAGAGAGAGAGAGAGAGAGAGAGAGAGAGAGAGAGAGGAGAGAGAGACAGACAGACAGACAGACAGACAGACAGAAAATATTTCTGCAAGCGCTCTGATAGGACGCAAAGAGGGGAGGATATGCGTCTGTACACGAAGTGAAAATCAACAAGGTAAACTTAAAAGTCTCCAAGACGGCACATAAATAATGTAAGATAGACAACGTCTTAAGTTGGAATGGGCTGAGAATCGGAATTAGGTAGCTGAGGCATTGGAATGGAGAACATCATGAAACTTCTCCTGAGAACAAATCTAAAAAGGATTTTAAAGAAATCGTAAAATTGCCTCCCAGGGAATACTGAAATGGGATGAAAATGGCTATCACAAGCCTTCAATGCTTTCTAGCAACGCGATGCCTTTGATAGGCGACTGAGAAAAACATCACAGAAGTGTGACCTTATTTCGTTTCCATAGTTGCATTCCAAAAAATATGAAACCTTTCCTTTAGTTTGTCTGGCTTTTCTAGCGACCGGCGCAACAAATATTTGTTTAACCTAGATAACTTTTGTGGATATGTTCTCTCTAGCCATTCACTTTTGTGTATCTAGTGCTTGAAATGTGTCATAACATGAAATCGGTTAATCGCAAACTTTCTTTCGGGTTAGTTATTGCACCTACGTCATGACGGCGGTCACATTTATGCACATTTCCCGCAAAAGAAGGCGGTCACATTGGTTAGTGACAACACACATAAATTGAGTCAAAAATGATTGATCTCCCTAAGAAAACTTCCTCCCTTACTCAAGGCTGTTTTGTGTTTGTGGAGATTATTTTAACTACCGTGGACAGCTATTTGTTGTTATAAGAAATGCGTACGCGTGTTATTGATGCATTGAATTCTCGCATTGAATTCTCATGAGGCGCGCAGGTCTACACAAATTAACACATAGGCACCTAGTTGCTTTTCGAAAACGACGAAATCTTCCAGTTCCTATGCATTGGGCCACAGTCCCTCCACATCCATCGAGGGGCTGTGCTTCAACGCACATATCGATCTTGGTATGCATCGTGGACCCTCTAGGTGGCTTTACTTTTTCAGTAAGGCTTATACCATACATCGCTGTCTGGGACTTTCCGAACATGCTATTTACCGAGAAAGTGTTCACCTTAACTTTAACAAAATTTTATTTTCCAAGTAAATAATAGCAGGAAGATATGTCACTACGCACGTGACTGGATTAGGGATTCAAATTACTCAAATTTTCTTGCATCGAGACTCAAAATGGATGTAATTATCTTTTTACCTTTTCCATTAAAAATAAATGTCTAATACTTTATATTGCCCAACAGTTTCCATAACGACACTACAGAAGACCAGTAAGACTTAAAATATTGTGAAACTCAACATCATTCTTAAAGTCATATCCAAACCGCGCTCTGCCCTCACAGAAGTCAGTGAAATTGTAAACAAACAAGTGGCAAAGTAAATATATGGAAGAGCGACGTGCAATATTTAGAGGCTATTACCCAACACTCGACTTCGTCTCGTGTCTGACGCAGCACAAATGACACTCATGCTGATACGACACAGGAACAGGCGATATTGGGTAATAACCGATTAATCATATACCCATGCCCATAATTTTAGGGAATTTTCATTAATAGACCGAAAAACCTTAATTTTGAGGCTTTACTTTATTACGCCTTGCGCATAAATATCAGAATGTTTATGTGAACAGGCTTCATTCATAAAGTATTCGACGAAGATGTCAACAATCACGCGCGACATCGCTGCAAGTCGTCCATATCTCAATGAAACCCAAGAAGAAAGACACCGGGATACAAAAATCGTCATACAGCAGGAATATTTTAAGGTGCAATATGCTATTACAACTGTAACCGATCAAAAACTGATCAGCTTTAAATCTATCCTGATTTCGATCGCCGTACGGCACGGAGCTCGCGCGGAGAGGACGCCATTTTGTTAGTTTACCCTTAGAGTTGCCATGTCAACAGTCGTCGCGCGCGCGACATCGCTGTCACGCCACGCGCTCACTACCTGTTCGGTGGAGACCGTGCACAGTGCCGGCGCCGTGCGAACGGCAGAATGTTTGCTAGAACTTGACCAAAATAATACCATGGGAAAAAATTTCAAGACTCAACGTGATATTCCCGTATTTTGCAACCAGAAATACCCGTGTTCCTCGAAGCCCTTCAAGTTTTTACGTCGGCGACATCGCTTCGCAGGCGGGGAGCGGCAGCCATTTTGTTGTTTACGTTGTTTACCAACAAACTGCTAATGTAGTTCGGGAAAGCTCTAAAACTGATGACGTTCATCGTGCATATCTCGACGTTTACCGTGAAATATCACGGCTGATATTTTACGGCGAACGTCACTAGGATGTAGCAATATGGGCATGGGTATATGATAAAAATTATTTTTCCCTGTTCCATATTACATGTCCAAGTCAATATTTTTTTAAACTCTTGAAGACGGTAAATTGTACGTCATAATCCCATTATATACATTATTCATTGTCATTGTGTTATCAAAACGACGGAAGTATGCTTTTCAAAAATGTCATTTGCCTCCTCCGTGTCGCTCCAGTAAAAGTTGCTGGAGTTGACTAAATACACACACTAAGCTATGTGTCAACTTTCTAACCAGACACTGTTATGGTACCCCTGGATTTTGCTGCACATGCTCATAATTGGGATGGGGTCACTTCATTTGTCTGGTACTGATTTGCAACGGAAGTGTGATCAAAGTTTGCCCAGTGCGCGCAACTGATGTTTTAAAACGGCAGAGAGTTATCAGTGTCCTACTATAGCATGACAGCAGAGTAAACTGGAATGTCTCATTTTCTCGGGGTAAGTACAGACGTTCCCAACGCACGTGTAACTTCTGCACTTTGCCAAAAACACTGGTAGCTCTATTTGCTATTTATAACCGGATTTATAAAGAAATAGACTGGACAACGTGAAACTCTAATATTGTATGTCTAAAATTGTCCTTTTAATCGAATTAGTATAATTGGGCTACTGTGGATATGAGGGAAAGGTAATTTCAAAATGTTGTACATCGTTGTCATACACAAAATCAAACGATTGTGCCAGCGATAGCTTACTTTCTATGGGTATATATTCATTAGCTCTGTATTAACTGCATTACTTTGTCTTAATCCAATGATGGAAGAAGTGAAGACACAGGCTACCCTTACCTAAAAACATATACTCTGATCTGTGCCTGCCTGCCTGCCGCTCCCTCCCTCTCCCTGTCTGTCTCTGTCTGTCTGTCTGTCTGTCTGTCTGTCTGTCTTCTGTCTGTCTGTTTCTGTCTCTGTCTCTCTTTCTCTGTCTATCTAGTCTCTCTCTCGCTCCCTCCCTCCCCCCAACCCCCGGCCTGTGATTGTGTGTATAAAAATGCGTCCCAATCTCTGAGATTGAAGCTTTACTTAGTGTCGGAAGTACGTGTGTCAACAAACTGGCATGTCTCAACTTTATCTGGGGTTGTTTGAAGGGCAACCGAATGAAGTTGGTCGCGCGTGGAGAAATGGTGAGAAAACAAACAAGCCAAGATATGGGAACCCCGACATCTCTTCAGTCCATAGTATTTTAATTCTCAGGCAGACTGTTTAACGGGATGTATGCGTCCCTGCAATTTTTTCCAGAGCGTTTTGGAATAATTGGATACATTTCACCAGTTTCATGGACTACTAGTACTGCTTACGTTCACTGCCAACGCCTGCCTGCAATCAACACACGATAGTCTGGGATCGTAGCTGCTGTAATAAGAGCTTGAAGTAAGTGCACGTTTTACAATCTTACCATTCTAAGTGATTGTTCAACAGATATCAGCGAATACCTCTGATAACATTCCGTATTTTTGACAGAGCTTAGTTCTTCACTTTGCGTTTGTTTGTTTTTCATTCTGGCAACGCCGATTCAGTGCAGAAGGCCTGTTCTTCTGCTTTTCGTCCAAAGTTGTCTTCAATCCCCTACTCATTTGTATGTCTAGCCATACTCCCGCCTTCTTGTACAACAGTGCATCTATACGATTGATATTGAGTGGCTTCAGGTCTGCTAATGTGACGTAGCCAAGGACATTTTTTATTAGTCTGAGCCTGTTAAAAGGTTGTACGCGCGTCGATATTGAAAGAGTTAAAATTTCGCTCCGAACTTTCCCCAAGGTAATTTTCAACGATTCTTATCCAAAAGCAAATTAAAAATCAGGTTCACCACGCAACTTTTGGAACCCATAAACAAATTGCCAAAGTTTTACTGATATTCAATTGGCCGCCATCCCTCTGTTAACTCTAAGGAGAAAAAACAATTCGATTTCCAGAATTTCAAAAAACTAAGACGTTGAAAAAGCTTGATAAGCTTTCAGTAAGCCCCCACAAACGGTAGGCACGAAAAGTAAACATTTGAGTGTCAGAATATCTATTCTTGAGGCGCACTCTACCTTAAAGACAATGATACACGATAAGGTCACTCACAGTTGGTGAAAGTGTCTGCTCTTTTAGGTGGCTGCGTCAGAATGATGGTATCAATTTGACACATTCATGATTGAATTATTCATATTTCGTTCACAATGAATTAAGACTCCTTGGTGATTGCAGATGGTATAAGCGTTTAAATATATGGGCATTAAATGTTTGCCTAAGTAATTTGATGTTCTAGGTTGGAACGTTTATTATTATTATTAGACTTAATTTAAAGAGGGTTATCTGAGTTACAAAACAAATTGTAATTTACATCAGAGCCCTCTGTGAGCTCGAAAAAAAAGTACATGCGTATAAATAGCAAATACAATGTACATGTTAATACAGCAAGTGTTCATAATAAGGATGAGTAACATCTTCATTGCAAAAAAGAAAATAAATTAATCTAAGTCGAAACCCTCATTTATTTATATTAGACTTTTATTTCATATTATTTTTAATCCCAACGGGAAGAAAATCTCTCCATAGGGCAATAGAAGGAGAAGTGAATGTTGCCTAAAAATGATCTAGAGAGAGTGTAATCAGATGTTATAAGAATATAATGTATGAGCAGACACTATCACTGGTATCCATAGACGTTTTTTCCACACCATGTTTCAGTTGAAATAAAAACAAAATCAGTCTTTACAATTCTAAACGGTATTTTTTCACCCACTCTTAAATTTTTGCAAGCATTTTAAAATTTTATTTAAAGAAGCGAAAGGAGGGAAGCTTCAGGTGTCAGAACAACCAAGCTTTCTCATTGTATTTGTCTACAGTCACCGAAATGGAACTAGTGTGTTGTGTTTTCGGTATAAGGTTTACATAAAGACGTTGCTTTGCTTGTTCTGTTTCGGAGTTGTTTTTAGATTTGCAAACTCTGAGTCAAGCGTTCTACGACTCTGTTAGTGGCATCATCCTTTGGCATATGTACATGCTTGGACAATGCCTAATGTTACCACAATTGAATTGCTAGTATTTGTATTTACTCTACGTTCAAGTTGTCATTGAAGTATGTGTGTCTTTGATTTCCCTTTGGTGTTCTTTGGGAATTGTTTGTATGAACGTCTGGAAATTCTGGTGTGTGCTTCAGCTGTCCATTCAGTAACAATTGTACCACTAATTGAAAGTTATAGTAGACAAAACCATAAAAGTGTATCGAAGTTTAATACTGAGTCCCTTCTGCTCAGTTAAGGAATGCTACTCGAGACATTTTCTGGCGAAAAGTAAGCTTTACCACCGAGTGTCAACTGTATTGACAAACGTAGAAAATTGCATATAACTGTCAATCGACTACGTTCAAAATACCCTAGCCACCAGACAGAAACTCAGTCTCTTGTAAGTGACTGATTTTGTGATTTTAAACCTATTTCTTCATAAATTCGCCCACTTTGAGGCGAGAATATTCACAGTGATGTGTTAGAATGTCTTCTGTACTTTTTAGTGAGACTCTTATTTGTACTCATGTAAAATTTAAATCTCCCTTCATTGTGCAAAATCTCGCAGAGTCTCACACTTTCATGCGGCAGTCCCCTTAAAACTGTACAAATCACAATTTTGCAACGTTGACGTTGTGTATGTTTTAACAAAGTTGAAAGGTCACGGAGCTTGCTAGTTCATTATAAGTTTCAGGAGTCTTGATAGAGTTGCATATCATGTCACAAATGGCTTTACACTGTTGTTTGCTTCAATCAAAAAAGTAGAACGCAGAGTAAGCCCTGTCACGGATAAAAAAAGTATCAAAGTGCCCGTAGAAATAGGGCGTGCTAGGATGTCACTGAGTTCTATCAAAGTGTAATGATAGACCTTGTTATTCTTAAAAGAACTGGTAAATATTTTTTTACTCAACTTTATTGTATTAAACAGCAACAACAAAACAACAACAACAACAACAACAACAACAGCAATAACAACAAAGGTTGACAATGCTTCCTGAAAATTAAGGCAGAATGAGCTGGCTGTGTTGAACCGGCCATGGGAGATTTGTTGGAATATCACGGGGGGGGGGGGGTGTTGTTGTTCATCAGGAATTTCTTTGAAAGCAGGAGGGCCAGATTTAGGATTCGGCTGTTTGTGGGGACTTATCGAGTGAAGGGCAAATTTTCAGCATACAAATGACAAAAGGTAGCTTTGCTGTGGATTTCGTTAATGAGGAATTTTAGAATCGAAGCAAACAATTAGCTATCGAAGAATTTTAATCATGTACGACAAAATTTAGCTTAAATACCTTTTCCTCGAAATACCATAAAATATTATGTCTCTTAGAAAACAATTACTCCTGACAGCAAATTCTCGAGGGCGATAGGTTGTCCCGGGGCAACGTTAAACAAAAGAGTCAGAGTAGGACACATCGACTCTCTGCACGTTTTCAAACTTTTTGTAAGAGCATGTCACCTTCTTTACATCACAGTAAAGAAAGGTGAGGACTTAGGGTCGTTCAGCGAAATTGTACGAAAAGTGCCACAGTAGAATTCACGTGAAGTCAATCGCTAATGTACAAGAATCTGCTAGCTTCTCTTGAATTTTGTACATACCTTTGTGGCCTGGCAAAAGGCAAAAAAGTATTCGCAGCATTAAATCTCTACGGTACCCTTGGTTAGCTTTGCGCCCCTTCCCTCCCCGAGAGCGTTTGTAAAATAGGACAAATAATAGCCAAAATAAAAATTTCAGAAGCCGAGTAAGGTTGAAATAGTTGTACTACAGTATTAAGTTTAACTTTGTGCAAGGTAAACAGACCCTAAGAGTTCAATTTTGCACCGGAGGAAATCTATGAGAAAGATTTAAGTTTGTTATATTCAACTTACTAAATCTACAAAGTACTCTAACTTCTTGCTGCTCACAAATAAAAAAAAAGCAAACAAAAACAAAACAAAACAAAACAAACTTAACAGCCAAAGTCCGTGTGGTGCTATTTGCTGACTGTGTCAATTGAAGGGTCAGACAATCTGATGTAGGCGTTACATTTCAACGCTCAAAATGACACGAATTCCATGTTATGCGGTCAAATCAGTATGTTGGAGCATAGACAGTAGAGAAACGTTCTCTACTGTCAATGATTGGAGTGACACTTGTTGAGATAATTATTTCACTATGTAAAACTTACCAATTTATCTAGTATTGGTGATAATAGTTAAGACGGTGTAAAAACGACACCACGTCGACAAAATCCTGAAATTGCCACCATACTTAGAAGTAGCGACGCGTATAAATAAAACTTACGACCTTAAGGTTTTATGCTTCCCCGGCTGTAATAACATGCAGAGAATATATGGCAGAATTTTCCCGGACAATCCTGTTTGCACATTGTAAATAATAGCTCTGGTATGGACATAAATTCTTGTTTACAATGTTATTTCTACTTGCATTTTTTATCTGCAGAGTCTGCAGTATAGAACAAAGGGCTAAATTTCATTGGTCGTCTTGTCTACTTAGCAATTTTCCAGAAACCCGCTTCTTCTGGTGTTCAATAATGTACTTTAATAGGCTTATTGTTGTTTCAGTAGTTCTTTTTTCGCCAACACTCCATCAAAAACACGCTTATTACAATCCCTAGCTTTGTTCCCATTTTACTATTATCACTCTCTACTGGAAGAATACGATTTCCGCTCTCAGAAGTCAACAAGCAGATTACACCCCTAGAAATTTTGTTATTCTCTTTCGGGGCCTGAAAACATTGACAATTTTAGAAATGTGAATCAGACCTCGTAGTACAGGACTCTATATTTTTATGCAGTAGTAATTTTTTTAAATCCATCCAGTGATGTGAACACATGACTGAAACACGGGTGTGAGTACAGAGCTATCAAGTACATAGAATAAATCCGTTCCAGGGTCTGAAACATAAAAATCACCAAATTTCAGAGCTGTATACATTTGCCGGAATCAGGTCTAACACGGATAGTACAGCTCTTCAACATCTGAAAGTTAGAGGAACTGATACTGGCGGAAATTTAGGATCCAGTAATATATTTTTGATAGCAGCACTGTATGCAGTCAGCTAGCGCATCGTTTTGATATAGATCTGTTTATCAGTCCTTGTTATAGCTATTTGACGTATTTACAGACACAAACCTTGTACAACAAGGTTTTGTAAGACCTTGCATAGGGCTTTGTCATGGGAGTAAATGTTTAGCTATGTATGAATTTCCATACACATTCCTAGACACAATCAACGTTTGATTAAGATTTTACTGTCCAGTATTGTTGCGTCAATTTAAAAGAAATTCTGTTGGCGTACAACTAAAAATGGCCTGTGACATTTCTCCATTGTCGCTGCGTACACGCAATGTTTTGAAAACAATAACAGTGGCACTTTTGAAAAAATACCCAATTCGTTATTTACAACGTCATGTGTGCTAAATTAATCAAGTCTTAAGGGGGCTTGCACCCGATACAGCGTATTTTGATCAAAAATCACTTTTTTGCGAATACTCATTAAATATAATAATAAATAATATTTATAATGCACCTAATTTCAAAAGGGAGCTCTAGGCGCAGGACAAAATACACTACTTTCTAAAAATATGTCTTGAGGGCATGACGGAATGAAATATTTGAATCCATATGGCGTAGGTTGACAGGCAGACTGTTCCAAGTTTTCGATCCTGAGTGGGAAAATGACCTTTCACCAAAGGATTTTGTGGCAACACGCGGCATTCTAAAAAGACGTGTGTCAGATGAAGAACGTAGGTGTCTTGAGGGAGTATACATTTGCAAAAGGTCAGAGAGATATTGTGGTCCAGTCCCTGAAACCAAGTCGAAAAAAAACTGTAGAAAGTTTGTACTGTGTACGACTAGCTATGGGCAACCAGTGCAGTGATTTCAAAAGTGGTTGTATGTTGTGTGATTTTTTGGCTTTATAGACAAGTCTAGCAGATGCATTTTGAACACGTTGCAATTTGTCAATGAGGTGTTTTGGGCAGCCAGAAAGAAGGCTGTTGCAGTAGTCTAAACGAGATAGAACAAAAGCAATAACAAGAGTCTGAGTGGCTTGAACAGTGAGCAGGTGACGAATAGAACTGATCTGCCTCAGCTGAACATAGGCAGCTCTGCATACATTATGTACGTGCTCTGACATGATTAAATGGCTATCTAAAGTGACACCAAGCTTTTCACAGATGCGGAAAACTTAATAACTGCATCACCAACTAACATTGAGTCGGGAAGGGACAATCTGCCTTGCAGTCTGGGTGATATGACAAGCATGGCTTCAGTTTTACTGTCGTTTAACTGGAGTTTGTTGTACTTCATCCATGTTTTGACATCATTAATGCAATCTCGTATGGAATCTATGGCGGAGTGGATCTCATCAATTTTGGTTGCTTTGTAGAGTTGATTGTCATCTGCAAATGCATGGTGACTCACAGAATGTGACTTAACGATATTAAAAAGGGGTTCTGTGTACAATACAAACAAAATGGGTCCTAAAACAGAGCCCTGTGGGACACCAAAGCGAAGAGGTGACACATGTGACTTACGGCCATCAATTGAAACAAACGTGATCTATGGGACAGATAGGATTTGAACCAGGAGAGCACACAATCAGTGATTCCAAAAGAGTGTTCAAGACAATGTAGGAGAATTTCATGATCTAAAGTGTCGAACGCAGCAGAGAGGTCTAACAAAGTCAAAATGCTAATTTCACCCCTGTCTAGATACAGCGTATTTTGATCAAAATCACTTTTGGGTTCACTTTTTAGCTTATGAAGCAGTCATAAGTTGCATGATAAAGAAGTGTTAATTTATACAAATGTATGCAAATCACTAGATTTCCTAGCTTCTTTTTCCTCTCTCTTTTCTCAAAATTTCCAAAGAATTTAACTCAACTGTGGCTGAGTAAATTTTTCTGAATTGTTCACATTATGTTCTCTAAATGCTGAATAACAAAACGACTAATTTTGCTTGGCAATAAAGTTCTTACATTTTGAATAACTGACTTTTTAATTTTTCTAATTAGATTTTAATCATTTTTTTGAGTATACTCTTTTTCAAGTGAAATTTTACATTTCAGAAAATTGCTTCATGTTTGTGACTTCAATTAAGTTTATCATTAATACCGAGATTGAGATTTTTACTCTAAATATACACCCCTTCACCCTTTGAGTAAACTACTGCTACCATGCTAAACTTTAGAATCTCTGCCTTTTGAAAATATATGATATAAGTGGGTTTCCTTGTCATCTTTGATGAGAAAATATTTCTTTGAAAAAAAAAAACTGTGTTGGCAACAGCAGCTCCTCCTTGAGAGCACCTGTTTGGCATCCGTCAGCCTTTTACTTTTCCCTTGATCTTAGTGTGCCTCGTAGACCCCTTAGTTTGCTTTATTTTGATAGACTTCCCTGGTTGGGACTTTCGATAAATACTATTCAACATTATAATGTAAAGTTTAAGTTTAAACAATGAGAGCATAGAGATTTGTCACCGATTACATTTCCGGATTAGGCATGCAAATTTATCAAATTTATTGGCATCGAGATTCAAAATTGATTTAATGATCTTTTCACCTTTTCCTTTAGAGAGAACATCGAATACTTGTTATTTCACTATAGTTTTTACAATGACACTACAGAAGGTGTAAAATTGAAATCGGAATTGAAAGAATGTGAAACTCGAAAATCATACTAATATTATCTCCAAAACGCGCTCTGTCTTCACCGAAGAATGCGAAATTGTGAATGTTTAAGAAACAAGCGGTAAAGTAAATTAATTAAAGTACGACATGCAATATGAATTATTTCTCTCCCTGTTCCATATTACACAAGTAAATATTTCTCGAACTTTTACAGACCGTAACATGTACTTTGTAATCCCATTATATAAATTATCCCTTGTCGTTATGTTATCAAAACGACGGAATCGTGCTTCCCAAAAATGCCATTATGTTTGCCTCCTCTCACTGCACCTGTAAGTGTTGCCGGAGTTGACTAAATATACACACATAGTTTTGTGTCAACTTTCTCACCAGACACTGACCGTTTGAGAAAAAATTTGCTCATAATAATGGGCTCACATCTTGTGACTGGTAGTGATTTTAAACGGACGTATGATCCAAGGTTGCCCTTTTGCAAACTGTAAAACATAGGAGATTTTCCTCCCCTTTTCGTTGCCCTCGCAGTGTTCTACTTTGGCCAAACAACAGAGTAAACTGGAATATCTAATTTTCGCAGAGATCACTAATACATTGGCGCCAGTTATTTGCACAGACAACGCGCGTGCAACTTATTGATATTGCTATCAGAGACTTATTCGTCATTATAACCATTTTTGTAAAGAAATAAAGACAACATGAAAATGTAACCGTGTATAACTGACATTGTCTTTTGTTATCTCTATTGCGTAAAATCAAACGATTTCAGGTTTTAATAAATAACATGCATATTATCCTTTGCCTCTATGCCATAATGGAAGAAGTGATGGACAAGCGCTCGCGTTCATTATTTATTGCTTCGCTAAAATTTATATTCTGATCCGCCTCTACCTCCCCTCTCTCGCCCTGCCTGTTATTTGATGAGGAAATCCGTCCTAATCTCTGAGATTGAAACTTTACTTAGTGTCGGAAGTAGCTGCGTCTACAAACTGACATTTTGTTTACTGTCGCAATGTCTGGACTTTATCCGGGGTTGTTTTGAGGACAAGAAAGTTTTTCGGGCGTGGAGAAATGGTGCTAAAACAAACAAGCCAAGACATACGGTCCTAGAAATCTTAGTCCTAAGTCTATTTTTATAATCAAAATGTTTTGTTTGATATATGCGTCCAGGGGCAAGTAACATCTTTGCGTGTTGGAATAATTGGTCAAATTTCTGACAGGAAATTTACTTGGATTACGTGTATTAAGTGCTGTATGCAGTGAACACATAATTGTCTTGGATCATGTCTGCTGTAATAATAGCTTGAAGTAAACACGTTTCAAAATTTTACAATCTTACCATTCTTGAGGATTGTTCAACGGCTATCGGTGAATCTTAAATTTTTGAGAAAGCGAATGTTTTCCCTCCTTTTTTGTATTTCAGTTTTCTTGATATTTTTCATTCCCGCAACGTCGATTAAGTACAGGTTTGACCATCTGCTCCTCGTCATGAAGTATTCATACCTCATTGCTCATGTCTAGCCATATTCCCGTCCTTTTTTGTACAACAGTGAATCTCTCCGATCGATACTGAGTGGCTTCGTGTCTGCAAATGCGGTATCGGACATGTGTCTGACATCTAAATGTTATTTTATTCCACTTTGATCCATTAGTGTTGTTTAATGTTAGCCGTGGCATACAAATTGGAAACGTCGAAGAGTGTTGAAATTTTAGAAAGTTCCAACTTTTTCATTTAGTCAAGAGTCTCCTCTCCCGTCACTAGGATGCGATAATTGAATGATGAAAATATTTGATGGAGTTTTAAAACTTGAATTTGTTAGCTTTCCTTGTTGTTGTTTTTTTAATTCGAATGGTACATGGGGATCTCGCATCCGCTCTACAGTGCTCATTCGGATATTTTCATCACAAAGATGTAATACGGTCAGAGGTTATGACCATTTTTGGCAAAAGTGAAACAGTATTTTAGTTTCATCACAGACTTCATTACGATAGTCGAATTCAAAGCATGTCTGAAACAAATTTAAACGTCTGAATTTATCACTTTTTTGTTTATTTTTAACCCGACGGAAAATTTAACGAGGATCCTGGCCACCATTCAGTGGATCCATAAGCATTAAAAGGGGGAACCCTCGGTAGGGCACTAGTAGATAATGTTAGTGTGGCCTAAGAAATGACTAGACAGAATATACTATAATGTCATCTTACAAAAAAATATGTACCACTGGCATCATTACACGTTCTTTCCACAACATGTTTCAGTTGAAGTAGAAAATAAAATGTATCAGTCTTTGTATTTCAAAAAGAAATTCTCTCACTGCTCAACTTTTGCAGGCATCTTTCAAACATTTTATGTAAAGATGTGAAACTTAGAAGGAGAACAGTTTCACCTTAGCGAGTCAGCCTCAAAGTTTCATCCATGTACGTGTCTATAGTTCTCTCAATGGAACCAGTGTGTTGTGTTTCAGTGTAGGGTTTACATAAAGACGTTGATTTGTTTGTTTGTTTTTATTTTTGCTTTTTGGTTTGTTTTTAGGTTTACAAAATCTGTGTCCAGCGTTCTGCAACTCTGTTCATGGCTTCATCCTTTGGCATATTTGTATAAAACAATGGAATTGCTAGTATTTGTATTCGGATTGACTTTAGGTTCAAGTTGTCAATGGAGTCAGTCAGTTGTATGAATGCATGCATTTTGACTGAGTTCCTATATATACACTATTTAATTTACTGCCCGGCTTGAAGTTGGGGTGTTGTCATGGTCAACATATACAAACATTGAGTTTCTTAGCAACACATCGAACACTTGTGCGCAGGCGCCGTGATATGAAAACTCCGACTCCCAAGTAGTGATGTTGGGCAATAGCAACAGAAAGAACTCGCGGTGTTGAATCGGCCATCGCAGATTTGTAAGAGTACAACGGTAGGGGGGGGGGTGTGTTGTTCATCAGAAGGGAATTTTAGACGGGCAATCTTTACCATAACGTGGTGGAAACTGTTGAGGATTCACGAAGCAGATATCCTTGAAAGCAAGAGGGCAGTGTGTAGGATTCGGTGTTTGCAGGGACTTATTGAGTGGGAACAGCATGGAAATGGTAGCCTACGCTGTGGAGTGCGAAGAAATATTTTCCTCATACGATTTGTATAGGAATTTAGACTCTTAGCTAAAGCGGTTACAGTGAAACGCAATGTGTTTGATATTGTGGAGGACTTTGGGTCAGAGCATTCATTTTCTCAATCATGTTCGTCGTTGTTTCATGTGAGTTGTCCTTGTCGGTGGTCATAACAACTCGGATTGTAACCACCGCTGTGCGCATGCTAATGCTTCACAAACACCTGCAATGTCCTTAGGCCTTTAGCGTGAGAGTGTCAAGAGATAGTGAGCGAATAATCTTTAACGTATCGTTCCTTTTGTGGTAACCGCAACCTGGCCAGACATAGACCAAGAAAAGTTACGCCTTAGTGAAAAAAACGGTAGAACAAGAGTTTTAATATCTCCTTTAGTTCAATTGTGACAGTGTGCTCTGGTATCTTTAAATAGTCATTGACAACAGAGTAAATCGAAATATAGGCATGATGTCAGGCAGTAAGTATGCGGTGTTAAGTGGCTTGCCAGTATCTAGCTCTCTTTTTCGTTTGGAATGGAGCAAAAACCCTAATCTGACAAGCACATAGCCCTTACTTTGTCCTGTCATTTCATTTTTTAATTTACTTTTGCCCTGATATTACCTAAGTTTAATATTCGTCTTCGAAAAATGCTCTTGTTTTGACAAGTATTGAGTCAAGTTTTCTGAAATTTTCAGATTATTTCTTAAAATGCTATATAACAAAATTATTTTGTTTCGCAAAAAGTTCTTACATTTTGAATAAGAGGCATTTTAATGTTGCTAATCATTATTTTAATCATTTTTGAATGACAGTCTTTCAACTCTTGCCACTTTAGGATGAGGATACATATTGCAAAAAAAATAGTCGTTTTTCTACATGTACTCTTCTTTCAAGTGAAATATTACATTTCAGAATATAGCGTAAAGCTACACGCTCACATACAAGAATATCTTCGCCAATGGAAACACTGTGGTGTGCACAGTGCAAATTGTCACATCAAGCAGTAGCGGCGTTCCATGCTTGCTTGACGTAATGTGAAGTGTAGGCCTTTATTTGTATCGCATATAACTCAATCGCTATTTCGATTAAACAAGAACACTTACAGGCGTCACGGTGGTGGAGAGGTAAAGTTCACCAGTGTAAAATGGTCCACCCCTTAAAACCAGGGGCATCTGAATAGACACCAAAAGTGCTCTTAGCATAGCTCTGTTTGTAATTAATGAATGATATCTCGCGCGCGAGTTGGCTTCTCAGCAGGTTGCGAACGTGAGTTCGCCAGCCATTTGTTTCCGTATCAGCGAACAACGAACAACTGTGAATGGGAGGGGAGACCGTGTTTTTCCCCCTAAGTAGCTGGGGTGGGGATGTCATTCATTGCAACTAATATAACTCAATTCAGCGTAGCTAGTGAGCAATGTTCAGAACTATTTCATTTGGAAGAGAGTGCGCATTGCGTTGTCGTTTACGAAGACGAAATGATAACGAGAACATTTCAATTGGTCAAAACTGAGGACGAGGATAAGTTAAAGGGCTCCGAGGAGTATTTTTAAATCAGACAGCAGCCAGGAACAGGTATCGGCATATGCTCTCAATGTAGCATCAGTGTCGAGGTTTGTGCCATATATAGCGCTTTGTAACTGTATCATCCTTGCGAATGGCCGTTTACAGACCGTCTCGTCAAGAGTCACGCGAGATCTTATACCTTTCGAACAGTTGAATCTTTCTTTCGGTCCACTAGCAGTCTGTTTTTAATATGTAATACTGTCACTTCACACAAACATTGTCATAAGGGTTTTATGTACCTGACTGGTGACATCTTATGATAGGGTAATCACTGTATTTGTTTTCATACAAATCATATACAAGCACGCGATTGGAACCAATTTGGGAAAATATTGTTCCAATATAAATATATCAATTTCACATTGTTCAAATTTCTCAAAAGTATTAGATGCCCAACTGCTGAATGTTGCAATATTACAAATTACTCATAAAAACAAGTGCATAACTTTAGGAGAAAGCAGATGAGCTTACATTGCGGATTAAACCAAATTACTCTACTGTCCAATTATCCCAAATCGTGATAAATGTAAGTATATGTCGTGAGCTCTATCAGAGGATGTGACAAATCATATCAAAGCGCTATTTAAAACAGAATTGTGTTAAATTTGACAAAAGTACATTTAAATTTGTGACATTGTGACTCATCTAAAATTGAAACGCAGTGTAGAAATATAATCCACATAGAAAGAGAAAGATATACTCCCATCTCGACGTATGTTTTCCGTAAGGTCACCGCCCGTTTATTTTTCCATGTCTTCAAACTTCCGTTTGGTCTTTTTTCACCTGTGGTAGGCCAGGTTGCCTATCTAAATTTTAGCCTGACTTGAGGTGTCCATACAAGGTGACTGGATCTAATTCGGAACAATACACACATTTTCGAGTTGTTTAATTTGTTCTGTCACAGTCTATATTTTTTTAATTGTAATAAATGAGAAATGGAATTCTTTCGGAAGGAAAGACGATTATTAAAGAGCTTAAGTTGTAACTTGGGCTGATTGCCGGTGCTGTAAAAACAGCCATCAATCTCAATTCTACCGGCGTGTTAGTCTTCAATTACACAAGTATTACGGTCCCGTTGTACCTCCGATATCTGGTAGTGATTGGACAACGTACGACTTCTGTTCACAACAGACAGGTTGAGGTTATTCCCCGGTAAAACCCAAAGTGACGGTGGACACAGTTTTGCGACAGTTATATTTCATTTAGGTTCATTATTCCAAGACCTGTATTTGTGCTCGGCTGATGGAAAATATAATATCACCCCAAAATGTGATATTTGTCTTTGTCTCAACAAGATGCGAAGTCCCCCACATTGGTCTTCGCCAGAATTCCGCTCAAGGATTTGTAGTGAAGATCGCAAGAATATGCCTACAATAGACTGTATCCCCAACGTATGGATATGTTGTCCTCATAAGTCAATCTTCTGTCGTAATATCAATCTGCAATAAAAAAGCGAATATCTAAGACGGATTTTACGGAAACTAAGGGGATACACTCTGTGTATGATGTTCCGACTGTCAAACGTTTGAGATCAAATCTCGTGCACAGCCGTTTGCAGTGGATGGTTATCCCTGAAACAAAAAGTTTGACTGTGTTTGTTGCAGTTAAAATTGTTCTTGTTCCGGAACTGTTCGTGACCCAGTGCAGTTCGCTGAACGGCCCTAAGCAGTCGCCTCTCTGTACCGTGATATAAGCTTAAAAGGGGTGGAAGACGTCTGCAGACAGGTTGAATTCGTGCACCTGATCGATGTGTTACTCTACTATTCCTCCTTTGGCTAACTGTGCCTCGTAAGACTACAGCTGATCTCGAGAATTTTCAATCAGTAGTATTTTCTAATAGAGCTATCATGTTTTGTAATATGTCAAAGTAAGGGCATTAAGGTAAAATTTTGTGGCAAATGACTCTGATAAAATTTAAGATTACAAGCTGTAAACTGAGTTCATATTTGCTGTATGCTAGAAAATCATAAACAGATTCTCCGAGAAGTTGTCCTCGGTGTGCATTCCTCCTTAAAATAAGTGGCTCATATCTTGTAACTTCGATCAGTCGTAGAAATGTTTAAGCCAAGCTGCTGGCTGTGTTTAAATCAAGTAATCCTGTCAGCATATTGCTCTTTTCAGCCTTGGCTACATAAAAATGTTGTGACGCCCTAAATTGATCATTTTGCAGTAGTCGATTTTACAATTGGCAGTCTTCCAGCATTCTCCGATTCGTTAACAAGGTAACAGGACAATTTAAAAAAAATGAAGTGAAAAATAATGTTTTCCTTATGCGACACTCACCTCGTAAGCTTTTAAGGTAACTACTCATTCACTTGGCTTGGTGTACTGGCTTCCGTTTCGATAGAGGTTGAACCTTAAATTTCACACTTACACTTGAATTTATAGATTACTTGTAGGAGTGGTATTGAAATGTAGTTCAATTTCGCTTGTTTATTGATTTATCTACTATTTGTTGCATACGAAATATTATCTGACTAACTAGTTATATCTCATGTATGCCTAACTTACCTTAGGCTAATTGCAAATATATAACTTCACCTTCAGATATAGTCTATAAGCCACTTTTTCTCGCTCATTGAGTCGATGTCTTATCAAATGCATCTTACAGTCTTTAACGGTATGTATCTCATCCCTTTAGCACCATTCTATGTGCATACACATGTACTCCCTTCACCCAATCTCCCCTCACTTCTCGTTCTTTTGTATTAATTTGCATGTAAAGTTTCTATACGATTGCTTTTAGTTTGTCATTCCGTCATATTGTAACACATAATTGCATCTGAATTCTAGCAGATGTGAATACACTGTTTGGTATCCAAGGCATGCTGGAAGAGTCGAGACATTGTGAATATGCTACCAGGCCAAATTGGAAACTCAAGACACAATGTCATAAATATTTTTATTCACTGAGCAATCTGTTACCCTGTACAAAGTAGAACCATCAGTATCATGAACAGCTGTATAGGCTTATGACACATGACATTTCATATAACAACAATAAATCTCACATCATAAACATCATTTCTTCTCTGGAAAATGGAGGCATAAAAGTATGTATGTTCTTACGAGAGTCGACTTGACCCAAAACCTTGAAATCACACACATCCTTCTACGTTGACTGTTTCAGAAGGAAAGTCGAAATATACAAAAAGTAATACAAAATTGTTCTTGTGAAATTAGGTTGATTGTCTTGAATATTTCCAAAGAATCAAAACCGACTTTCTCTCCTCTTCACGATTTAATTGTTTTAAGCATGTCTCATTTTCCTCCGTAGTTATAATGCAGACTTTAGTGAGAGTCACTGGGTAACGAGGCAACGTCGCATTGTGCGACATTGGTTGGGAGCTGCAACATTTTAGCTGGAATTCATTTTCGGACATAATAGGAATTTTGCATGGTTTTCCGGCTAAATCAATATTGCGGTATCTTTTATGTGCCGTACACTAATACCAATAAATAATTTAATCTTCATTTCCAATGTGCATAATGCTGTAAAATATTTGTCTCCTGATACCTTGTTTACTTTGGCAGGAAGCTGTCCAGACCAACGTTATAAAAAGAGGTAATTTGATTAAATATTAATAAGACAGGGATATTCGTGGCTACTCTGCTTTACAAAGTTATGATTATTCGTTGATTCTGTCAACCAAGACTCCTTTCAAGTCCCGCTGGATTCAAACTGCCCTGTTTACCATGGTTATTTCAAATATTTCATTTATTCCGATGTTTTTTTTTCTTTGTTTGAAAACTTATCAGAAATGTATCTTTTTCTTCTATTTTTTCCTTTCAATTAACATGTGTCAACATTCCTCAAGATGTGATTCTTTTCCAAAGTCTTGTTTTGGTTATAGGGCAAACATTCAGCCCTAAGTTATTGATCCAATGACATTGATTTATTTTGTTGGGTTTGCGCAGTTACTTTACAAAGCAGAGGCAGTGGCAGACGCAAACGAAAATGGTGATTAAATATCTGTGCAGAGACCCCGCTACTATGTCGGCAGTGCTTCAGACTCTCTTGTTTATTGTGATGACTGTTATTTTTGCCGATGACGTCTGTCACTTGATTAAGCTTAGTCTCATCCTGGCTTTCTTAATCGTTAATCAAGAACCTGCATTTAATGTCGTACGGGACATCGACTATGTCAGCCCTTGTAGCTCCAATCGTGATAGATACGTAGATTAGGGAGTCCTCCGTGTGCTACAATGGGACAATTTTTGTGACTGGTGTCGTAGAGGGAAGAAGTGAATGTTACAGAGACACAGAGATACTAACCAAACGAATGACATCTTCTGAGAGAGACCTAAGCTTAGAATAGTTTTCGAATTCGAAATGCTTATGCATGTGGCGTCAGACAATTGCCACATGGTACAAAAGGACTGGATTGATTGGTCACAATCGTAAGCAGCTTGAATGCGAGGCTCATTTGTTTCGACGTTGCTTGGTAACAACGCGTATATCTACAGAACTAGACCAATGAAATTTGTGCAAATAAAGATGACGAATGGCGTATGACTCTGCGGATTTAAATGCCCAATCGTAGGTGTTTCATCTTAAATAAACTCTACAAACATAGGTATATAAGGGATAACAGCAAACCAAGTATCCTTATAATTACCAGCTTCACCATATTCTTCAAATAGGACAGAAACTGGTGTTTCGCGAAAATGGGGTAAGTGTACACTTTGATCGGACCAATGTGAATCCACTACAGACGCTATACGTAATGACTTTGATCTTTGATTTAATTATCTGTTACCATAACTGGCGTGGTTTAAAATGGACATGACGTCTGGCGTATGGGATATGGCTTGAATATTGCACGCTTTCAGTTTTGTGAGTGCCGGGTTGCTCTACTGCGGCAGTTTTTAAGTTACAAAACAAACGTTGCCTTCTATAGATGCCGTGTAATGTCATTATCATCTCTCAGATTATCAAATCTTTGTTAACGTTTGGATTCCATTTATTCTTTGTGTTTGTATCATACAGTTTACATTTTAAGTGTACAGAATAAATCTTTGTTTAATTTCTCAGGTATTGCAACGCTGTTTTGACAACTGTGTTTTTCCTCTATGGTACGACATTTGTAGCTGCACAAGGTAAGCAGACAATGGCTTTCTTTCTTCCTTGAATGGTTAAATGTCTATGTTGAATGTTTATCAAAATAGATTAATATCACTCACTGAAAAAAGGACTTAAAGTAAATCAGCTTACGTACCAACAATGAAAATGTAGTAGAGTATTTCTCTTTGGTGGGCGCGAGCGATTGCGCTCAACGCAGCTATTAATATATATATTAGTTTGGAGTCTACCAAATTCAACTTTTAGACGTGGTATATTTTAGTTAATCAATAGTTTTGCTCCTTTTTGTCGAATATCACAGACATAGAGGCCACCACGTTCACAGTGGACACACCAAGTGGTGTCACATACAGCGTAAATGGTGACGTCACTATGACGTTTGACCTCGTAGTTACCGAAACAACGCTGGCACAGGCAGTCTCACAGATATAAATCTATATTTTTCGAATAATGCTGAATATGAAAGTGCTACGGTAAAGTCTACACCTGCTGTGAGAGCATCCAAGCCACTGAGCGGGACACCGGTACAATCACCCAAAACATGGCTGCCACCGTATCTGATGCGGAAGCTACCTTAAGGCCAGATGCAGCTCAATGCAGTCAGTACACTCACCTGTGTGCTGTGATTACAAGCAATGATGCAAGTGGTAACGCCGCCGACGACGACCAATGTTGGCCTTAACAGCTGCCGCGGCTGGCGTAATTGACTGCACAGGTATCGTTTTTTTATGAAGTTATCAATCAACGTGACAGAGCTTCGTTCACCACCTTAGTTACGGATACTTCGATATTGCATAGGGGCGTATTTTCATGTTGTCATTTCCAGGAACCCTACGACAGATGTAGGCCTAAACACTGTAGGCCCTGTCTAGGGCACGTTGGCGATTGATGAA
This sequence comes from Ptychodera flava, assembly GCF_041260155.1. Classification (NCBI taxonomy): domain Eukaryota; kingdom Metazoa; phylum Hemichordata; class Enteropneusta; family Ptychoderidae; genus Ptychodera; species Ptychodera flava. The sequence continues at coordinate 10,889,048 of NW_027248277.1, read as the reverse complement.
ACTCAAATATTTTATTTACAATGAATATCGTAGAATCGTAATGTTTCGTCAGCTTTGTTGACGTGATACATCTAGAAATCATGCATGAAATAATTTTTTTACATTTTTAAACAAAAAGTCGCATACGTGCAGTTCCGACGACCCCATCCCTTAAGTATGAATACACATCAAGTAAATATTTTAGCTACATGCATTCTAGTTTTCGATAGCATCAACCATGCGTGCATTATTGATTGAACACCCTTGTTCTCTAGTTGACTCTGACCCTACGACTGTACCTGGTGGATCACCTGGCTCAACTGAAGACACAACTGGGGGAGAAGAACAAACGACTGGTGGTGAGCAATAAGCTATGTTGACCCTAATCCTTGTTGATATGCTACTTTTGCCGGTGAGAGAGAGAGAGAGAGAGAGAGAGAGAGAGAGAGAGAGAGAGAGAGAGAGAGAGAGAGAGAGAGAGATACAGGAGAGACAGAGAGACAGAGAGAGACAGAGAGACCAGAGAGAGAGAGAGAGAGAGAGAGAGAGAGAGAGAGAGAGAGAGAGAGAGAAGAGAGGGGGGGGATTTATGAATTTTATAAATGATGTCGGGTGCAAAAAAATTAGCGATGGAGAATGAAAGACGAAGAACATGTTGATAATGATGACGATGACGACGAAAACGACGATAATGCTGATGATGCTGATGATAAAGTAATGATATTGGAGATGATCGATGTAATTATCATACATGATATCCCTGTATTGCAATTCAGTTATATTGTTGTTGTTGTAGTTGTTGTTGTTGTTGTTGTTGTTATTATTATTATTATTATTATTATTATTATTATTATTATTATTATTATTATTATTATTGTTGTTGTTGTTGTTATATTGTATTTTCAGAGAGCGAAAGTGGCGTGGGCTCTAAGAGTTTACACATGGTACTTGCATCTTTCATCGTTCTTATCACAATAGCGTCGCTACAGTTCTAAAGGACGACAGAGGTAAGCTTCCAACAACTTGAATTCAATGGCAATCAAGTCTCGCTGACTTAAAGACTAGCCGACGTAGCGTGTTTGTATTTTTCATTCAAATTAAGGTATAAAATATTATTCCGAAAGAAGTCATATATGCACCAGCAATGCTGCTTTGACAGATTCAATATTGTCATGGCGTATCGGTGCGTTCGTGATTCAATGGTTTATCATGGTACGGACTCATTTAATGTGAACTTCTAAGACACCTTATTGCAAGAAATTTTATGCCGAGAGCATATAACTTTGCGTAGAAAGTACAAATTGAAATCAAAATACTGAATCCTTTTCTCTGTGGATGAAACTTCAGATAACCTTGACCCGGATATATATATATATATATATATATATATATATATATATATATATATATATATATATATATATATATATATATATGATACAAACGTTTATATGTTTTTATTGCAGAAATCAAGATAACTTCACCTGACTAACGGAATCAGAAAGTAACGCGTCGCTAATATCCTTATTCCCTCCCGGTATGATAATGATACGCATGTAAAAATGTCAAAGTGAGCGAGTCATGTAAAAAAAATCACAAACCTCTGAGAATGAAGTTATTATTGTAAGGTAGCATGCACCTCGAATGTGAAGACTTATACTTTCGCTCAAACTTTCCTCAACGAAAGTTTCAACCATACTCTTCAAATAAGGAATAAACATCTTTGGTCACCAGGCAAAGTTCTGGTAATAAAGAAACAAATTACCCAACATTGATACCAACACTTGAAATTCAAAATGGCCGCCATCCTAGTTTTAACTCCATGGGGAAAAATAAAATTTTCGAATTTGGAAAAACTAAAATCGTACAAACTTCTGTTACTCCAGAGGCTTTAAAATGAGACTCAACAACTGTTAGATCAGGAAAGACTTGTAAAAGTCTGAGTGTCGGAATATCTGTCCCCCGAGGCGCATTCTACCTTAGGTAATTTTGATCAGTTGGGGATGTATGTGACGAACAATATATCTGCTATATTTCCAAATCGAGTTCGGTAGCTTATAAATTAGTAAAAATTGGGATATCATGACAGAACCTTTTGTAAAATACTGCAAATTTACTATACTCCATTTTTAAGTAAATTTTCCCAGGCTACTGAAATCCTCCGAAATGTCGAAGGTGCGTTTGAAATTTCTTTTATTAGTCCTTAATGAAATTGCACTAATTTGAGATATTGTTTTATTCTTCACTTACATTCACAATAGTCAATATTACATCATGATCAGGTATATTATTTTGAAGACATTTTGAGTGTCATAAATTCTTCTTAGATCTTTAAATGTCATTGACAATACGGCAACACAAAATTTCAAAACAAGTCACATCTTGCTCCATGGAGCTTAAAGTTAAAATTAATAACAGATAAAAATATGATGTACAGCCTCAGATTCCAAACGACGTGTTTCTTTGTGATACTATGGATATACTTTAGACTACAAACCTTCGAATATTACACAGTTAATATTTTCGTGGTCATCAGGAAAGACAGATATTCAAAGGCTTATTTTCGAAGTGGCACGGTGACAACTAGTGTTTATTTATGACGGTACTATGGATGACATCAAACGAGATCGGACGATGGTCAATTCACTGAAATGTGGCACCTTCGTAACCTATCCACATAGTGACTTTTCGTTTGCTGAAAGACTCCGTACTCGAGATTGACGCTTGTTAGATATGAATTCGTGACTTGAAAATAAACTCGTTCGTTAAAGGGAGTTTATTTGTCGTGGAGGTTGATTTCGTCGCGCACAACGTGTCGTGGCTGCTTGCTGGACGTCATCGTATTTGCGACAACATGGACGCATTTCCTTGACCGCGATAACTTCGCTATTACTGAAGTAAAATCATACTATGACCTTTGTAAGTTGCGTATCTCATAGCCACAACTGATACGATGCCTTTGTATTTTGTTCCTTGTGCTTTGCAAGTGCGATGCATTTTTCAATAGATAGGGCTAAAGCTGTTCCACGCACTTTTTGCCTTTTTTGAGATATTGAACTAGGTACTGTGCAGAAGTGTCATTATATTGATGACCGAGGAAACACACGAGACATGCAGGTGCCATTTATTGTCTCTTGTCATGCGTTTGCTTCACAGCCTTTTGAAAATGACTACTTTTGCCCTTCTGTGGAATAAAAATGTTTACAATAATTGAAACAGTGATTGTTTTTTTTTGAAACAATTGATGAGAAAGCGATGGAATGAAATTGTACGAGCAGTAAACTGTATAAAAACCCCTCCCTCTCCTAAAGAATAGCCTGTTTTGACCTTCTCGGGTTGCAATATGTCCTAAAATATTCAGGAGACAGCACAGGCATAAAGAAGATTTTCTGTGCGACAGACCACCTGAATACGCGCTCTTCTTTAGACACATTTCCCTAAATATAGCATCACATGTATCAATATACTTTCCCTCACTTACTAACTCAAAGAATAGCTCACATGTGCAAGAAAAAGTTAGCTTTTCTAACGAGTTGTGTCAGTCCGGACATGGTAATGTATTCCTCTTGGCAAGATAAACGATGACGAGAGAGAGAGAGAGAGAGAGAGAGAGAGAGAGAGAGAGAGAGAGAGAGAGAGAGGAGAGAGAGAGAGAGAGCTTAGGCTCGGGTGTTATAGAATAGGTAAGAGAGAATAAACCTGACAGTCTTGACAAAACGCTATACCAGAATTGGAAGCTTTCCATTGTCCAAACTATTGTATGGTAAAACGTGACGAACTATTGGTGCATGTGCGCCACTTTGACAGTTAGATACACGAAATATTCTTTTGATTCCCTGTTTGCTCACATAGAATGTGATAGAAGATCATCACAGGGATTCTTGGGGTTTCAATACCGTTGCATGGCTAATAAAGCTTTTGTTATGAAGGGCAGACACATGCAGAGGATCAATCCTGGGGTCGCTTTACTGTCGCTGACATGCAACTGAGAGAGAGCCTTATTTGCATATGTATCGAGGCGTGATAGTGCCAAAGTTTGCAATATAAGCGTGTCTTCAGCCGGTTGTAGAGAGGTCTCCGGGGATAAATGATTTTAAAATAAGTTAAATTTGAACTGATTTGTGCCTCGTAAGTTAGGTATTTAAACTGATTTGCGCCTCTTAAGTTATGTATTTAGCATCTTTCTTTGTTTCATGGGATCAAAACGATGTATCAAACTCTATGCACAATGGAATGGAATTCCAGCCGCTGGCTGTCTACACGTTGGCTTACATATGTGGTACCGTTCTTTACGATTCACCTTTGTTTGTGATTTGATGATGAAAACGCTTGCTGGTCGGTCGACCAAAGTCCAGGAATCATCATCACCAGCATGGTGGTAAGAAAAAAAAATATCTACCGGCCAGGCTTATTCACTTTTAAGATTCTTCTGGGAAGAATTGTTTGTGAAGCAGGTACTTTGAGTTCAAGTGAAGGAGACTGAGACAGTGGCTCCACCTCTTCAAACTATATTAGAAGTAGTCATCACTTCATAATATTTTCAATATCTCCTTTCTAAATTATATTTTCTTTACTCTTCAACATAATCTGGTAAAATGTTCTGTGATAGTTATTCTTTGTTGGGCCACCTACATAGCTGCCACTAAGATCCTCAAAAACTTGAAAACGATATATCATATGTGCTATCATAACAACAAGCGCAGCCAACAGTCGAACTTAATAGATAGGCAGACAATTAAGAATCCACTTTTTACCTAATAATTTGCACAACGTCCCTCATTTTTTCATACATAGAAGTATTTGTAATAGTTGTCAATTGTAAGCATGCTTCTCATTTTTAGATAACAACTCTCTTTTTAAATTTATGATGGAGTGATCACAAATCATATAACATGTGTTGATTTTGCGGTTACGTATTTATGGTTACAAACCCAAAAGGCCATTTCCTAATTAACAGATGTTTAACGCCAATTAAAAAGTAGCGCAACATACCCTCCAACCTGAGCATGTTACAAAGAATGGAAAGTTTGAGTTTTGTGACACGAGTTGTAATATTTTCCACCCTAACCCCTAATTGATTGATTGATTGATTGATTGATTGATTGATTGATTAACTTTATTACCTGAAAAATTATTTTTCCAAATCATGTTTAGAACAAAGAAGGTATACAAATCATTCATAAGCTTACAGGTAATAGGAGTCAGAAAATAGCAATAATGCTAATCAAAGTCTGACCCCTCGATTCAGCTTAATAGTACATTCATGGATGTTAAAGAAATTAAAATATACAAAAAATTCATCACATCTAAAACCCAGCTTCTATTGTTTAAAGTAAGTGGTGAGAAAAGTGTCTATATCATATATTCAGTCAGAAATCCCTTTTAAGTGACTGTGAAAAACTATGTCTTGTCAGTTCCTTTCTTGTATTAAGTGTGATATTGTTCCATGTAATTGCACCTGTGTATGTTATTGATTGTTTTCCTATTGATGTCTTAACAGGTGGGATACATAAATTCCCTTGCTTTTTTTGTCGTGTATTGTATTTGTAATCTAACAACATGCAGTAATCTGTAATCGAATGTAGTAAATTATTGTGTAATAAATCATAAACAAAGATACCAATCAAAAACCTGTGTAACTTAAATACATCAAGGAGTTCCAAACTATTAAAGAGTGGAGACGAACTGTCCCTGAAATGACATATGAGATTGCCCGCACAACCATTTTCTGGGACAAAAAAATACAATTCATATAGGAAGTAAATGTATTTCCCCATACTTCTAATCCATATGATATGTGGGTTGAATAAACGTCTTGTACAATAAAATAAGTACTGGTTTTGGAATAAAGCCTCTAAGTTTAAAAATAGCACCTATTTTTTTCCTAATAATGCTATTTACATGACAAATATGTTCTTTCCAGAGCAATGTCTATCAATAACAATACCAACAAAAGACGCATGGTTGACTTGCTCAATGACCTTGCCATTTACATTAAGTGTGCCACAAGTATTTAGTAAACATTTACGACCTCTAATGAGCATGAATTTAGTTTTGTTTTCATTTATCGTGAGCTTATTCGCTATACACCACGCTGTTACATCACTAAGTTCATTGTTAACAATGGAAAGGTCAATATTTCTCTGTGTATGTGGGAATGTGTGGAAAAGGTTTGAATCGTCAGCAAATAGTCTGAAATCAAAATATGAAGATGAAAGTGGAAAGTCATTGATGTATAGTAAAAACAGCGTTGGTCCTAATTCGTGACCCATGACTCGAAGGACAAAATCTAGCAGTACTTACTGTATTACGTGGATGAAATCCAGAAGTGTGCAATAGTAAAATAGGTATGCATCAATATTTAATTAATTTACTGTTTGCATACACCTTATGTTAATGCAACATTTTCACCTTTTTAATTTTTTTAGGTTTTCATACCATAGCTGGGCTTTCGCGACCTTTGACATTACGGACAGGATCGTGCAGGGGATCAGTCAAGCTGTCAGACAGTTTGACAGTTTCTAGATGACGAATGTGAGAGCCGGTAAAGTCAAGCATTTCAAAGTCACCATGCCAGGGAATGCCAAGACGATTTGACCGGTTGACCTCGTTATGAATTTTATGCAGGAAATTACAATAACAATGCTTGGTCGGATGACGTAGTGCCTTGAGGGCCGGATCGCCAGTGGTATAGGGGGAGGAGTACCTTCCCGATGGTGATAAGTGGTGCGGATTACCGTCGCCTAGGTGACTGGTGTATACGCGTGCCAAAAGACACTGTCCCCATCTCGGGCTGTTCTCGGAGAGGGACCATTTTCTCTGGTTTTCCGTCAATGTTTTCCACCATTGACAAATGGTAACAACACTGAACAAAACCTAAATTATCTGCTTGTCAACCCAGGTTGTGTCAGTGCCGCCGGTCACGCGCACCACCCTAAAAGTTTGACCGTCACTTAATATCGAACAGTATTCAAAGAAACGGTCCTACAATTACTGCCGTCCCTGCCCGTCATTCTTCTAGCACTGCCCGTCACGAAATTGGCCTTTTCAATACAGTAATAGGTCGATATCTTAATATTCCACAACATTTACTTGTGATATAAACTTATAAAATCATAGTCCAGGGCCCCCAAACCCGATAGTTATGCCGCTGACGCTGATATTCACCGGTGGTTGCCTGTGTGTGCGTACATGGACAGTCTGCATAGCCCTTGAATGTGGTCTCGGTTTTGATCAAACTTACAATTGAGGAGTATATATCAAAACTGATAAATGATTTATGTCTTCACATGGATTCACAAAAAGTTTTGCCCCGGTGTTCATTTTTGGCTCTGGAATTCCATCTACCCACCCTTTGCAGAGTAGTAAGCTTATGGGGCAAGTAAACATGGATGCGCCGGTGCGATTCAACGATCAACCTGTATATCGGATCGGAAGTCAACAATTTTACGGCTCGGACTATGATTTTACAAGTTTATATAAAAAGTATAAGGCGCAGGGTATTATATATTGACTGATTACTGTAGCTATGATGGGCTACATTCAGGACGGGCAGCTACGGGCAGTAATTAGTAGGCAAAACAGGTGGTTTTCACCGTGGGCAGAACTCGGTGCAATGATACTGAACATTAATAGTAAGCCTGTCACCTTGAAGGTAATGCTGTAGGTGAAACAAGGACTTCAAACGCACGATGGTACAAACAACACCACAAGTGAAACGTACACATAGAAATACACGCGTTCCTACGTTGTGCCCATCCGGGCCATGCGATTAAAATATGACTGATACTGCTGGATAGTGTTAATTGGGTTGGTAAACAGTCAATTAATAGTTTAATTGACTACCTGGGTGATTGGCAGGTCGTGTCCAACGACGCATATGCAAAGCAGGCCAAAAGACAAAAGCCCCCAAAGATATTGACAGCTGGCCAGGGGTCACCATGAATACGTAATGATGCTTCACTACGCAGAAACTGCATAGTCAAGCCCTTCTTAACCGGTCAAATCCTCTTGGCATTTTCCCTTGTGACAACCCATGTGACACAGGAATATTTTGTTCCCTATTTTAATAGATAAGTCTGGTGTATTTGCAATGTACACACGGCTATAGCTGTTTCAAGTATGCACTGGTTTTTGAGGACAAGGCGATGCACAGAACTGTCGTTTAATTGTAACTGTTGATTAAAAGAGGATAGGCAGTCAGGCACAAGTGTTTTCTTCACAGCAGTAGTATGGGGACTGGAAGTTCTGGCACAGTTCTCCATTGTACCCCCTTTTAAGCCTTAATTCACAACATTAGCCACTCAACAACATTTCAGTTGGAGGAAGGCCCCACGAGTCACCTTCATCAAGGATGGGTGCGGGGGTTCTGGCACACATTACAATAACACAATCTTTCATCTTCCATTTTAAATATTAAGCCCCTCTAATCCCCAAGCCCTTGCAGAACGGCAGACTTCTATTAATTTGCAGAATATTAGTTTTACTGTTAGATATATGATCGATTAAGGGTATAACACGCCATGAAGGGCGAAGACGTGTGCGAGTGGCCGCTGATTGACTTTTGGCAGCTCTGCAGCTGGAGCTGCATGGACTGGTTTTGTAGGATCCACCGTGCTAGACTCCAGAAGGGGGTGGCACAAAAGCCTGCCTAAAGTGCAGTGTGGGCATTCAGAAGCAGCTTTCTCTGTGTAGGGGTAATGGAGGGCCCCGAACTAAACCCCGCACCAGTAACACCTGGTTAACCAATCATCATAACCCTTCAGCTTTTGCTATGTTGTCTGGCACTAAAATAGTGTGACAGACACCGGTAGAGTATAGAGGGCCAAGCCCTGCAGAGCATTTCCCCAGAGGTTTTCAAGAAGAGGAGAGCTGAATCAAGGCATTCGTGGCCACCCCAAGTCTTTCAGATGGCCCTAGAAGAATGCAGGGCCAACCTCGAGCTCTCCACCACAACCTGCGACTGCTGCCACATTGTACCACTGGGCAGCTCACAATGCTTGCAACCTAAAGCTACGGCTGGGCCAAAAATTGCAAAATACATGTCGTCTTCAACAACCTAGGGGCTATGACTCCCATCTCCTGATGCAGGCCATCTCTCAAGGAGAGGGTTTTATTACACCTCACTCATTCAGCGTGCACTGCCATTGGTTAAACACGACTCACGTGACATGTAAAAGAACGTGATGATGCCCTCTGCGAACTTGATGATGCCCTCTGCATTTGATATTATATGGATGACGTCAGTTTACTTACTGCGCAACCTTTCTGCGCGTAACAAATTGTCGTTCGCTTGTAGGCCTACTTGCAGTCGGCAACTATGGCTGCGAAACGTCATGCAGAGCTGTCACCGGCACAGTTAGACGATATTTTGATGCAAGTAAACAGCAAACGAACGAAAATAGCAACAAGGAATGCAATTTCTGTGTTCAGCGACTATGCAAGCAACAAATTTTGGACACGCCACCGAGGAGATCAGCAAACTTTCAGCGGCAACCTTAGACTTGGCACTGACAACATTGTACGCGGAGGTCCGGACTCATGCAGAAAGGCGAACTGTACTCGAAGAAGTTTGTTCGGTGTAATAAAAATAATAACACATAAGAGCTAGGGCAATATCACGATTTTTTGCCCGCCCTCGGGCTGGTGGTCATGATCGAAATATTGATGATGCCCTCGCCTACGCTCGGGCATCATCAATATTTCGATCATGACCACCATCCCTTGGCAGGCAATAAATCGTGATCTTGCCCTCGCTCTCATGTGTTATTATTTAAAATCATCTGCATCCCTAATGACATAGAAAAATATATCTCCTTCTCCCTTGGACACCTTCTGTTCATTGACAGTGCCCAATTTTTGTTGACCTCTCTAGACAAGATTGTGGCAGCCAACCTGCCGGAAGCCTTCCACATAACAGCAAAGTACGAGCCCTGCAAAGAGTGATGCATCCTCTTGCGCCACAAAGGCATCTACCCCTACGAGTACATGGATGGTCGGGAGTGCTTTGCTGATACAAAGCTCCCACCAAAGAAGGCCTTCCACAGCAAGTTCTCCGGCCACATCATGAGGACTACCACAACGTGTACAACCACCGAGACATCCTTCTCCCTTCTCCAGACATGTTTGGAAGCTTCAGGAAGACAATACTGCACCAGTATGATAGGATTCATGCTAGCTCTGCTAACTGACTACAGCCAACACCTCTTTGTCAAGAAAGTGCTGTGAGGAGGGATCCCACTGGCGATGAAAAGATGCACGAAAGCCAGCAACCACATAATGGATGGCTTTGACCTGGCCAAGCCCAAAAGCTAAATCCTCTACCTGGACACGAACAACCTCATAGCAGGGAGATGATCCGGTCACTGCCCATGAGGGACTTCCAATAGGTGGATGACTGGAAAGCTTGAGGCGACCATCGCCACCCACCAAGGGCGAACCTGAAGGCTACATCCTCTAGGTTGACCTCGAGTACCCTGTGTGAGCTAAACCAGGCTCACAATGATTACCTTCTCACCCCAGAGTGCATGATGGTTCAGCAAAAGTTGCTGCCGGTGCATCATCATAAACCATGCGCCTCTTTACGGCAGTAGCTACAGAGAGATCCGCGGATCTGTCGCTGGTTTCCAGTGCTAGCTGAACAGAGCCAATCTGAAAGTGTGTCTCATAAAATCGTATAAATTTTTAATTAGCAATACACATCGACCTGGCTGATCTTGGTGCTCACCACCGCACCACACTCATTATCGACGAAGAGCCTGCAATGTGTAAATGTTTAATGATTTTGGACTCAACTGCTCTATCCACATCCAAATAGACGTCATTGATAATTTTTTACAAGGAAAAGACGGGTTCCTTTGTGTGAGGACCAGCGGTGGCAAGTCTATATGCTACCAGGCAGGTCGTCCCCATCGTGTTTCACGAGCATTATATCAAAGGGTATATCGCATAACTCACAGAGAAACATAGACAAAGTCGCAACGGGTATTGTTTAAGGCGTGAAGGGGTTACGTAACCCATCCATGTTTGCCGCGCTTCAGGTTGCTCCACCTCTCTTTTACGAAGAGTGCCGACCATGCATCCTTCGGTAATTTTCGGATTTTCGCCAATTGTTAAGCGAAAGTATGTTCAGCAAAGTTTGTGTTGTTGTTGTCGTGTGGTGCTGAGCGGAATTGACATGCTGGCAAACGGGAGTGTTTTGAGTTTCAGGAAAGTGAGCTTTACCGTTTTAAAATTGCTCTCATATTTTTATGTATATATAATGACTGTGTTTGAACCAAATTTGAAAGTCTTTTTTTATCGATACTGTCTGGTTTTTACTCAATGGTTTACGGTCAGTCATACCGTCTTTTACACGTGCGTCAAGGAAGACATGTTTATGAAACTGCTGGAGTGTTATGTTGTGATTGGCGTGAAGCAGTGTTTCTGGCCTGAGAGCTCACAAAGTAACTATGGTTGCTACGCGACTGGCAGTACGATGCCATCTCGTCGTATTTTTTGCATAATCTCGTGCAATTATCAACCACAAACAAAGCCTCCAAAAAGTATATATGCGAGGCTCCTGATCGTCTCTACAGTCCAAAATCAGCGTCGTTCAAGTCCGATTATAATTCATTAATTCATCACAAAAGTTACGCTAACAACAGAATCAAACCAAGAGGTTTAATTTGCTCTATGGATTTGCTTCTTCAGCCAGTACGGGGACGACGTGGGCCTGGGGCCCTGGCCAGTTTTGTTGCAGTCTGTGGTCTCTTGTGTTCATACCTAAGCCATAGTATTCACGTGGTGTCCCCACTGCTCTCGATCATGACAGAAAAAGTGTCAAAATTTGAAAGCTGTCAGATTTAATGCAACATATATCGGAAGAGATGCAACAGAACCAGGGGATCTCAGAGCCTGAAAGTTCGATCGTGTACAAACAGACAATAAGGACCTTGTCTGTGGTGTACAACCCGACATGACTTTGTAAAACAGATTCGTGATTGGCTAACTCTGACGACATATTCTCATTAATAATTAATTAACCCCCATTCACAATTCCGGGCAGTTTCCTAGCGTAATCTGCCAGAGCTTGATTTTTTTGGCGTAGGTCAGCGGAGTAGAAATCATGCTCTGGCTTGCGAGAATGACCTCGAGGTTGACCCCGAGTACCCTGTTGAGCTGCACCAGCAAGAGCTCTTGGAAGGGCTCTAACAGGAGGAAGTCGGCAACCCTCATATTTGAAAAGGACTTCTACAAGCTGATGAACAGCTCTGTCTTTGGGAAGAATATGAAGAACCTCCACAAGCTGGTCGATGGGTGGCTTGTGTGCGCACATGAGGAGGACAAGCTTCTGTGCCTGCTGGCCAACCCTGCCTATGAAAGAGCCAACATCAGTGATGATGTAATCATGGCAGTCCACCTGCACAAACCCTGGCTCGTCCTTAACCACCCAGTGTATATTGGCATGAGAATCCTTGATCTCGCAAAGCTCCACATGTATGACTTCTTCTACAACTAGATGAAAGCGTAGTACTGCAAGCCTTGATAACTGCTCTACGGAGAGACTGATTTGCTCCTCTTTGAGGTCAAGACAAAGGATGTCTACCAGCATATGGCTAGGCACTGGGCCCTTTATGATACGTCCAATTACGTACCTGCATGATCACTTCCTCTACAGCCAAGAGAACCACAAGGTGCTTTGCAAGATTAATGACGAGAAAAGGACATCTATCGCCGAGTATGTGGGCCTGAATCCAAAGATGTACCAAAGCCAAGAGGCTGGGGAGGTGGTCATCAAGACGACAAAGGGCATGAAAGAAGTGTACTGGTGCGGCTAATCCATCATGTGCAGTTCAAAGAGTCCCTCTTCAGCTGGGGCCTAATGTCCAAGCAGCTGCCATGTGCCGGGACAAACCAGTTGTACTGTCCTTCTGCCCCATTGTTTCTGAAGAAATAGTAGTGGGCCCTCTTGCTGTCTGGTCTTGTATGTTGAAGAAGCCTTTTGTGTAGAAATATTTGCTGTCGATGCTGATGAAAAAATCCTGGCAATTGAAGTTTGCACCTTTGCTCAGCAAGGGGCCTCTATGGGTGACACATGTGTAGCCATTAATTGCCATGGCTTCCATGTTCCCTCTTGTACCTGACGTCTTCATGATGCCGAACTCGAAGTAGAGGCTTTATAACTATACTCGTCATAGGGGCTGTTCCAAACCTTGAATGCGCATTCATCAGGAAGTGCAATCTCCATCTCTTCTGGATCTCAACGCCTTAGTGCATTATTCCTGATGGTGGCCGAGCCTCAGTCGTCTGGACACTCATTTGTTGGGCGCACCACTCTCTGCCTTATTGCTGTGAGCAGCTTCTTGTACCAAATGTAATGCATTTTGTGTCTTTCTCTTTTCCTAGCAACCCCAGTGATCGTCTGGAAGACCTCGATGGCAATGCAAGTAAGGGTGACTGCCCCATGGCCGTCGGTATGTCAAGGATGAGATCAGCCAGCATGCTGCTGATGAGCACGTCTTTAGTGATGTTCAGGCCCACATTAATTTGATTTTGCACTTCAACTTGTTACTGCGCTGGTAAGAAACAGCTGTGTTCTTCACATAATCAGCCAGCTTGTGGCGTTTGTAAAGACTGAGACATGCATCACAGTTATATAGTTTTACATACAAATATCCTTGTGATTGAAATATGTATATGGTTTTTGTGGTGTGGATCAGCTTCAGTACCCAATATTTTTCCCAATAACGTTGCTCTTCACTGTCTTCTTGGTCTAGGAATACATCTATTCTGTCCATCCTCTTGAAAAAGCTGGCCTACTGGCACTCTGGCAAAAAACAGAGAATGGTTCGGTATAAGAGCTCACTCAATAGCCATCAGCAGGGGTTTGCCTTGAGGGCATGTCTGCTCGCTCTCCACAGGCTGCACCATTCTAGATCAATGGTGAAGCCAAATAGTTCTCTGTGTTTCTGAAGAAACTTTGGGATATTCTTTTTGCCGAACATCTACGCTGTCAGCCTATTCATTTTGTAGTATAAAAGCACCGCCATATATATCCACAGCTGCTCGCCCATGAAGCTGACCATGTAGCCAGTGGTTTTCAGGACAAAATGACGATGACGCATAACAATTCTGGAATTATATCTGAAACACTATTTTGCAGCCACTCCCTTCAGCACCTCTCCATTTGCCACGTTATTCTTTCCGTATGGGGGCAATCGCCAAGGTTACCAACTTTCACACCTCACAGACTATAGACTGAGAGCAATTGCTGTGATCACCAATCCTGTGGTAGTTAGCAGCACTCCAATGGTGAGTCCTTACCATTTAATAGCTCTATCAACTTTGTTTTTAACTCCAGATCCGGATTGTTAAGGACTTCTTCCATGGTGTTGTTAGAGCTATTCTTTTTTGTGTATTATGTTTGTTAGCAAGTATGTGGGTGTAAGTGCGTTGTGAACTCTACAGCAGGTGGAGGGGTCACAGTCAAAATTGCAGTCTGTTGTAGGCAGTACTGTATATACGGTCTGTTGTGGGAAGTGTTGGCGACAGCCTGGCTGTTAGATGGGAAACTAGGTGAAGCCAGCTACGTTTTATCCGGCCCTCCTCCTCTTCCTCTTTCTTCTCTGGGTCCGTACATCTTTGCGAGGTAGCCACTTGTATTGCTCCCACATGACCTTTGGCGAGTATGTCCACCCGTTTTTAGTGATCCAGCGCATGCTGTCAAAGGAAGACAGGGAACCTTGTTCAGGTGCTGCCGATAGATACAGTGGCCCACAGAGCGCAGAACATCACTTTGGACAAAAATGCCCCACTTTGTTCATTCAAAGCGCTCACTTTTTGTCTCATATATGTCGAGTAAGCGTATAGAGAGTAAAATCCATCTTCCATGCAATGTTGAAAATTTTGCTGAATTTTCTTGCTGCACAACTAAATATTTATGAAAGAGTTGCAGATTCCATTTTCTTTTATGTTTCTCTTTCCAATATGATATTTTGGCGATAATTTCATAGAGGAATTCTTAAAATACCTAATAATACTCATATGCAAAAAAAGGTGAAAACACGGCCAACAGCAAAAACGATCATGAACTCGTCATTTCATGAAAATGAGAGAGATAATTAAAAATTAAAACAATAGTTTTCGTTAACCTTCATAAGATGTGTAATCTCAAACATTGTAAGAAATAACAGCAAAATGAAAAAGTTGAACCAACGAGTTTATTCAGATGCAGTCTTCATTTTATGATGTGCCGAATAAGCTTGATTTCCTATAGAAACAATGGCGCCATGGCATATAATGTACCTAACATATTGCACACTTCTTACCATATAAACTTCCTCAATTCTAAACCTATGAAGGTGAAAAGTGGCATGGTGATCGTTTGATCGATATACAAAATTTGTATCATTTTAGATTTTTGAATTTCTTCACAAAACTTGTCTTATTTGAATTTTATTTATTCTGGTCACTCAAATATATTGTTTGCCGTCGATAAAACTGCGATCAGACGGCATTTGTATATGCAGAACAGAGTTCTAAAATGACGCATATTAATGACTAAGCATCCTTTAAAGTGTACAGACCAAATACCTGTCATCTCAGGAATTCATTTATTCTGATGTGTCTCAAGTCCAAAGTATCATCATTGCTGTAAGAAATTATGAACGCTCTTTGCTTCCTCAGCTTGACCTGGGGGCTCGCCTTGGTGACTGCCACGGCAGCATTGATCGTGATGTTGAACTTGAAACCCGTCCATGTTGCTGCAGACAACATTCTTACTGCTGCAGGGATGATTGGTACTTGTCTTGAGTTATCGTCTATACTTATGTTGTTTGATGCATCAACAGGGGCTCTTGTGACGCGGTAGACAACCCAACAAGATCGGTAACACAGCATATTAAAATGTCAGTGGTGTAGAATCAAAAAATTCATCGCAAATCAATGATGAACAAACACAAATTCATAAAAATTCTAGTACCGACAGAGAAATATCGAGTATTAAAATAAATGTGTAAACGACAAAATTTACACATATTTTTTAATACTCAATATTTTCTTATGTTTCACTACCTCTCACTTTTGCGTTGCAGGACTTTGAAAATAAGTTCTGAAAAGCTGATTTTTTTAGTTTATGTTTAAAAGCAGTCCGGGTCCCATATCCACCACATGTGGAATATGGATTCATCGTAGTCATATACCTGTAGTATGACGTCATACTATAGGGATAATTGGGTCTATGTATATGATATACAAGTCATATATATGGGTTGTTATGGAAATATTCATGATATGATCTGAACACAAGGGCGGCATGCGAGCAGATTACGATTGATGTTTTATTGAAATAAATTAATACAATGTTCACTGGCACTCGCAACTGGCTGAAAGTGCTGTCAGGCTGGGGGGAAATGTACTGAATGTTTCAAAGCCCATTTCTGCAGAGTGCATCCATGCTATAGTGGCAGGTCCAATCCTCCTGCCAAAAGGGGTCTCTTTGAACTGCCTGTGTGAATGAGCCACGTCAGCATACTTTTTTCACACCCTTGGCCCTCTTGATGACTGCTCCCCTTGCCTCTATGATCAAGTACATCTTGGAGTGTAGGCCCATGTTCTCGGTGATAGGGCACCCATTCGTCCCTTTATCTTGCCCAGCGCTTCTAATTATCTACGATATAGAGTAAGTGATCTTGTGGGTAGTTAGACATGTCGTAGAGAGCCTGGCGCCTGACCATATCCTGGTAGGTGTCCTCTGTTGGGACCTCGAGGAGGACCGAGTCAGAATCCGTTGAGTGCAGCTGGCAGTACTCCCCATTCTGGTCTTTCATCTGAGTGTATGAGAAATCATAGATGTGGAGCTTTGAGAGGCTCCGTATGCTCGTGCCTATGTACATGGAGAGTTTTGAGAATGAGCCAGCACTTGTGAAGCGGAATGCCACGAGTTCATCATCAAATATGTCGTATCTTTTCCTCATCATGGTCCACCTCACAGCCCTTTCTTGATGAAGAGGTGCTGGTCGTAGCCAGTGAGTACATCCACCATGACCCCATCTTTGTCAGCAGTGTGTCCCAGGAGAGACCAGCGCTGGTGTAGTAGAGGGCCAGGTCTAGGCTGTACTTGCCAAGGCTTGTCTTCCCGAAGCTCTCGAATATGTCTGCCTGGGGGAGAACGTCTGTGCACTTTTACAGATTATGGTAGTCCCAGGATGAATCAGCAGAGGATCTTCCAGACTTCCCTTGTGTGGATGTAGTCGCAGTCTTTTATTCCTGAGCCTGAGAGCTTACTGGAAGGCCTCCTTTGGTGGGAGCTGGGGCTCAGCAAAGCACTTCCAGTTTCCCGTGTACTCGTAGGGGTAGATGCCTTTGCTGTGCAAGAGTGCACGCCACTCTTCTCAGGTCTCATTCTTTGCTGTTATGCAGAAGATATCTGGCGGTCGGCAGCCACAAGCTTGTCTAGGGTTTATCAATAACTGGGTTCTGTCAATGAAACGGAGCTGCCTAAGAGAGAAGGAGATATGTATTTCTGTGTTTGTGTGGATGCTGTTACAATGTAGAACCACTGCACATGATGTAAATACTAAATTTAAACATCCAGTTTAGTTTTTATCCGCAATGCGCAAAGTTCAAACATTCTTTGTCAGACCCTGGCTGGTATAGAATTTCTGTTTGAGATGTCAAAATGTTGGACATTAATGGCAATTTTGTATACTACATTGTGCATTTACTGTGATATCAACCCATCGTGTTCAATGAGGACATCAAGGAGTGTGACTAAGTACTAAACCACGGCTTTCAAACCGATATAAAAACGTTCAAGGTAACAATGGATTAATGGAATTTCTGATCGAGAACGTCCAACTGTGTGAAAGACCGTGGACAGTCTCTCATAACAATTTTATGGTTCACTTGGTTGTAAATTAGTTAAGTTGTGTGCTATTGCTTTAAATTTAAAGAGCCACGAGGTCATTTTGCCTAACATTCGCTTAGTCCGAATGTCTCGTTTGAGAGCGAAGTGAAAAAAAATTCTAAACAGCACAAGCGGTTGTCAACAATCAACATAAATGTATTTTTGATAAAAAATAATATTTACAGCCAAAAAGGCGTAATATCACGTACTTGACAAACTTTGAGTAGGTGAGTATCATTTTAGGAGAAATATTCCGTTTAAACATCTTTGGCGATTGCTCAACTAGATAAAGTGTGGACGAATAACTTAAGATGAAGTGTACTTTAGACGTCTGACCATTTTAGACAACATGACAGGACAGGGTCAAAAGTTACGATTTGACTCGATCCGCCGACGGGGTACCTGCAAATCTAAGCACATATGCTCCGTGGATTATCAGCCATCGATTTGGTAGTAACCGCATTACTATAGAAAAGTTGATCGCGGCATAGATAACAAGCCCCCTATTTTTAAAACACTGGGCTATTTGATTGTGACATGTAGGCGAAGTGTTTACCTGAAATGTTTATAATCAAGGGTGAGAAAAAACAGGTCAAATTTAATATATACGACCCGGCTACACGATTGCCTAGTATTACATCAAAATAAAGGTCGTGAACTGAAGCGGTTGTTAAAACCTCTCCTTTTATGAACAGTTTCACAATTTTATTTGCGAGTCAGGAAAAGCGACAGTATGCTGAAATTCATTCATTTTAGTTTATCATTCAATATTTGATAAGCCAACGACAGATTTTGTTTTACGTCAGCAATCGAAGCCTCCCTATAAACTTGCACGAGATTATATTGATATTGCCAAAGACATCGCGACTTTGTTGCCGTCGCAAACCGAACCTTTGGGAGCACAACAGCAGAATTTACAGAGGACCAGACGAGGCATATCCATCGTGGTATGAAATTGTATAGGGCGCACTTTCTCAAACGGTCACTATATCTTCAAGTTCCTATGTAATAAAGCGTGGGAGGAGTTTCAAGTTTGTGCTCTTTGTTTATCTATCGTTTCGCTTCAGCCAGGCGAAATGTGATAAATAATTCGAAATTAGTCAGGAATGTTACCAAGACACTTCAGCGCAATGGTATAGATCATCATATCGCAAAGATTAACAACACAAAGAGCTATCAGATTTTGACTGAGCTATGAATTTGACGAATATTGTAGTAATGAAAGGCGAAGTGGAATCCATTAACGTGTTCGTGTTTGCAAGGATGAGAAGAACCAGCCAACAATTAATAAAATATGCGAGTCCAACAGTCATTTGTTTACGTTTCACGACAAACGACCTTACAGGACCTTTCTTAATCAGCTGAGGGAGCCGCTATTACTTGCGGACTGGGGTCGGAGGAATTTCATCGGAAACTCTGAAATTTTGAGTAACCCCCCCCCCCCCCCGCCAACCCTGATGAATTTGAGTAACCTCCTCTCTAACACAGAAATTTTGACTAACTCCTTTACATCAAGCAATGTATTTGTAAAATTTACAAAGTACAGCAATAGTAAAGGCCTTTCATATCTTGGTGTACCCTGCAAGATTATCATCGGTTATCTCATAAGGTTGAAGAAGATGAATTCAACAAAATGAAATTCAAAGTCACATTAAAATGTAGATCTAAGAGTTCATGCTATAACCAATATCCAACCATATAGCATTGTTTAATTTGGATGGGTATCGTGACAAGGTTCCCACAAAGATATATGACAAGCAGGATTTGAAAGTACAGAGGGAGAACACATGGGAGGATGAGGGGGGAAGTGTCAGAGGAGGTTGTACTCTCTCTTGTGTGAAAAAATGAGAATTGAAGTATGCAATGGTGCAGTTTGCTGCAATAGAGGTGGTTTCAATTTGTAATTTGACAAAAACTGTGAGAACAAGTACCCCAAGGGGAGAGTGCTAGAGGGGGTCCCCCTCTGGTATCGAAAATTTTGAGAAATATATGTGTGACATAGAGCAATCTGAGAGGGTTTCAAGTCATTTTACACCCCTCCTTTCTCTCCACATTTTGAGCAACTCTACTTGTATTTTTCACTTTTTTGAGTGATCCCTCACATTCCTCCGACTCCCAGGCCGTAAATAATGACTGCTGCCAAACGTAGAATGCGCCCCGGGAACAGATATTCGGACTTTAAATTTGTACTTAACTTTTCTGGTACATCGCTTGTATGGGCTCAGTTTGAAGCTCTTGGAGTAAATAATATTTCACCATTTGCTTTTAAATCGAAAATGTATTTTTTTACACAGTCAACATTTTTAATGCCGGGACATGTTGTTTTAGATCTGGTGCCAGACTGTGCACAGTGACCCCTGATTTATTCATGATCTTGAAGATTGTCAATGGTTGAAATCTTCATTGAGGAAAGTTTGAGGTAAAGTTTTTGTCGTTAACTGCCTCTGCGACAAACTCAATTCATTTTGATGTTGGGGCACCGCATTGCTTTAACGTTTCTTGGAGGCAGGAAAAGAAATAGAAGAAAACAAATAAACGTACCATCATCCCTATGAAATTTTATCAAATATCTGAAATGTATTGGTTTACAGATTCTAATCATGTTACTCCCAATTCTTATCAGTGTGTGAAGAAAATACTAACAATGCTACATTTAGCTAGGGTGTTCGTATTTTTTAATGTTGACTAAGCCATTACACCTAGGTCCAAATACAATAATCTCGTAAATGTGCCACCGTGGGCATTGTCAACTGCTCTGTACCTCGTATCGCCATAAAGCTACGGATTGTGATAGTCCTGTCGTCTGTAGTACCGTCGCTTCCTTTATTGCACGTTCTTCCGGTTGCAGCTTACTTTTGAATAACATTCTGGAATAACTGTCACAATCCAGACAGTGGTGGGAGCCGCCAAAGCTTACCGCAGAGCACCTTAGTACACCAGATATGCCTGTAAGAACAACGAATGAAGTGGGTAAGGGGTAGCAATAGACAGTTTCTCAAAAAGCACTCTCACGCACGAAATCTGTCAACACCGTACTCTCTCAAAAGGTTGATAGTTCTCGAGCGTGTTTGTGTGCGATGGGATCGTGTCCCAATCATTTGCCAACAAGTCACGCGATTGTGCGAAAGCCCTTATAGTACATGCTGTTTACAGGAGCGATCACACCCATTTACCTATCGCTAGTTGTTGAGTGTATGCGTCGTCAAGACTTTAGAGAAATTGGAGTTTTGTGTTTAAATCGCTCAAATTCCAGAAAAAGTCAAGTAAAAGCAAGGGTACCTTAAATATAACAATTCACCACAATGTCATCAACAAGCTTAGTGGTGTTACATTGCTCATGTATTACATCTGCGATACCAAAGATTTAAGATAAATTGCAATTTTTATCTCGACATAATCGTCATCTCATACCGAACCTTGTTGTGGGACGCCACCAGTGGTAGAATTTGGCAGCGTGCCAGACACACAAGCAAGCTTAAGATGATTATAATATGTAATTATAGTGACGTTCTAAATGTTATCTAACGTTCACTGGCAATGTACGAATGAAAACTCAGTTGTGTTGACTTTCTTGAAAACGTATGTTTTTTTGTGGCTTACTGAAACTATTTGGGTAGTTCAAGGAGAGTACTGAGTATATTTTTACGGCGTGGTGCAGCACAAGAGCAGCGCGCCCTCTATAATGTTCTAATTTACACTTTGAATATGCAATGAATCCGTAAAGGATGAGCTAAGTTCATAAAATAGCGATTTCAAGTTTACATAATTTGCAATATCATTTTCATTACTGAAACACAAACAAAACTAATATGTTCAAACTATTTGAATGTCCAGTGTCAAACTGAAACCCCTACCAAGTTAATCATAACTCTTAGACTGCTTTCAGGTACAATGTGTAAATTTAAGAAATAAAGAAGCAATTAACAATCAATGCAAATCTGCCGTGTTAAGTGTTTCTCACTGTTTCTGAACACCAGGTGAAAAAAGAAGGAAAACATGGTTTCAGAACGTATTGTCTTAGTTGTGGAAGCATTCCATAGTCGTAATTGGTCGCCACAGAGGGCGTTGTTGAACACTCACACCAACTGCGAAAGTTGTGTGAATCGGCAATGTGAAGATACCCATTACTCGCGTCAAATGCTTCACACTTTCATGTTTATACTTAAAAAACTTAGTTAAAATATGTATCGTAACAACAACTCGGACATCTAACTTCCCCGAAAGTTTCCTTCTCTTTATTAGCTTTCATTGAGTGGCTCATGTTTACTTCCAAAGAAAGTGTCTCGTTTCTAACAGACAAGATATGCTAACTATATACTTACTCTCTTTTCAATCATTTGTAAATAATCTTAGAACGGTATTAATGAACTGATAAGCGACAATGTAAAGAAGACAAAATTTGTTCGCTGCATTTTTCTATGTTTGTAGCGATATACCTGTGCAATGAAGTCATCTAGCATATCGTGCGATATAGTAAGAAAATACGAAAATCTGAGGGTTGAGACAGTATGATATGCCAGGTGACTGCATTTGTACACAATATAAGTCAAAATAATGAAATTTGGCTGGCAAATGCTATCTTTCAGTAAAACGTAAATAAATTGATATCTTTCGGTGTAAAAAGTGCAACAACGGTAGTGTAGGGTGCACATACGACGTCGTTGTGGCAATTATACTTCACAAAAATCCGTATTTGTTTCAGTTGCTACATATGGAAGGGGTTGTTAAGTGGTAAGAAGTATATGATGCACTACAGATTCTCAGTTAGATGTCATTAGTTTGACCTGTGACCTTTTGAGTGCTGATCCGCACTGAGAAGGTCATGACCTTAATATAAATATTCACGGGTCTGTTTTATCATAATGCGAACTCACCTGTAGCAGGGTTCTCTTTTTCTGTCTCTGCATGTCTGTCACTCTGCGGTCTTTCTGTTCCTATCTCTATCTTTCCAGTCTCTCCCTATCTCTGTATCTATCTATTTATCTATCTAACTATCTATCTCTTCATGTTTGTCTGTCGTTGTCATTTAGGCCAAAATAAAAATATTAAATCGTGAGTATTTCGTATAATGGCGTTGTAGCATGAATGATTAAAGAAACATTTTAAACACTTCACTGTTTATGTTGACGACTTTACAAAATGTTCAATACTTTTTATTTTTCCTATGCAATAAAACTCATTTCAAATTGTATAGGTGATCGACAACAGTCACCTGATATCTACCACTGTCAAGTTTCCGTTCATATTTCAGCCAGTGGAGGCGCTATAGACAAGGTGGACTATAATGTCCGTCGCTCGAGGACGGCTCCCTACGAGGGGATGGTAGAGAGCGCCCTCTATCGACGGATCTTCTAGTCTATAGACAAGGCAGGTGTCAGCCATCCCCAAGCGCCCACGATTTAACATTGTCGATAAATGTACATGCTATTTGCCGTTTCCATAGGTACCTACAATAGTATTATAATGTTAATTTAAGGGCGTATATCAACACTTATTAGCAAGCTCATAAATCTTTGTTTTACGGTATATTTACACGCCTCGGTGATAATTCTGATAGTTGTAAGTAATCATTTGGATAAGTTACTTAAAATATAACTTCAGACCAAAGTCTTGATTCTAGCCAACACAATGAATAATACTACTTTTGCTTTCACCTGCAATTAAGTTTGTAGGTGCTGTGCGCGAAAATCGATCTCCAGCGAGAACATGGAATCAAATATAGAAAAAGACGAAGAGAAGAAACATATCAACTCAATTTGTCTGTGTGTGTCTCTCTCTCTGGCGTAAACTCTGCCTTCTATCTTGATATTATCTAGTGTTCTGGGTATTGTTCCTATAGCCCGTTACCCCTTTATTTTTCTAACCCGTTCAGAATGTAAAATCATTATGATGATGTCTTCAAATGTTTGAATAACCTGGGAGGAGACTTGGATGTCCACAATTTATGGCCGATTGATGACCTCGTTCCAAATTTAAAAACCTGAAAATTTAAAGTTAAATTATTTACAAAAGTGTGCAGCCATGCGTGCTTGCACCTAAATGAAATAAACTGAGATTGAATTGTTTATTTTGAATTCGTTGGCCATACAACGTTTCCCCGCTATACTGGCGATATTTTCGACATCAAAATAAATCGAGATAATGTCACAGAACAACATGCGCTTTCACACCTCATTCGGATAATGCCATTTACAACAATGGTCCTTCATAACTTACGCAGTGCTGGTGATTGAACTCGATCCTGCCAACCTGCTTTTCTAACCACTTTACAAAATTCAAATATATAAAAAAAATTGGCTCACAGAATGAAAGATTAAAATGCCCCGAATTAAGCAAATTTTAAATTAAATGCAAAGCATATTAATAACCTACACCCTGGTGTCCGAATTTAAATTAGCTTTATTAAGTGTCGCTAAGTCAGGAGACTGTTATGTCAAAAATATGTCCCACGGTTTTACAGCTCTCCTGTAAGTCGTCCTTTAAAGCAACGAACTTAAGCGTTCCTTCCGCTTGTCGCACTGTCGCTTTCTTTATTTTATACTGTAAAAACGCCGTGTTTCGGTCGCCGTGCATGTTTTAAATGGCATTCCTAAATCACGGCCACAATCGAGGCAACGGTTGTCGTGTGTCGATGCTGACCTGTAAGGGCAAGAAGTATACACAAGCAATTAGGCTCTAGTGGAACGCGGTTCATGACGCACGGCCGTTTTCACATTCTTTGTATAAAGGTTAAATAGAGTTCGCTTCTGGGACAGAATATTCAGATTCCCATTTTGTATAATAATATTTATCTTATCTTCCACTTTTGTTGGCTCATTTTGAAAGCTCTCCAAATATATAAATTTTGACAGCCTTATTTCGTTTGGAAATCGGAAACGAATTGTTTTTCCTTAGTATTTACCACAGGGATGGCAGCCATTTAGAATTTCAAGCAGCGGTATTAAGGAAATTGTTTCCATGGTTCTTAAATTCGCAATGTGAACCTTGTTTTTATTATTGATTTTGAAGAGAATGGATTAGAATTGCGCAAAGAAAATAAACAAATAAATTAAAGTAAAAGCCTTTCACAATACTGTCCTCAAGTTGCGCAATTGCAAACACTGGTGAAATTTGGCATGGAGCAAGATTAACAAGATAATTGTGATATAAAATTGTAGAGGGCGTAATTTATCAAATGTTCACTGTATCGACTACGGTATATACATCAACTAATAAACATTTTCACGGCGAGGTTGCATTAAAGTAGGATATACAAAAAAAACTCAGTTGTTGTTAACTTTTTTGAAAAGGTACGTCTGTATTTGTTTCCTGAGACCATTTCGACGTTCCAAGGGCAGTACTGAGTTCATTCTGAGCAAGTGCGCCCTCTATAATATTCTGGTTTACATCCTGGACCATCGAAAACCTTTAGTCTGGTTCCCTGAGTGATAACGAAAATAGGGTCAAGTATGGGCTAATGTTTGTGTCAGAATTTTGACTGCATATTTATTAATGAGCACAGTCACCTGATAAGATCATGTGATCAGCACATCTGTACAGTGGCAAGCATTGAACGTTGAATTAATTATTTGTTTGCACAGCTTCACTTTTAAGTCTCGTCTATGATCTTTTTTTATGGTATTTAGTGCTGAAATGACGATTATCGTCTATGATTTTTTTTTCTCGGACGTGACCTAGTGACCATGGTGACTTTTTGCATGTGCGACAATGACTCCAAAATAAATGATTTTTCGTTTTTCATTCAATATCGTCATAGGATGCTTGGTTCAGGAAAACTATGGAGGTAAAATGACTCCATGGGCATACGAAATCTAAATTTGAAGGTAGCTCCAAGTTTGAAATAATTCAACTCAATCACTGCACTCGTACTATTGATCAATGATAGATATGCTCATAATGTACCCGACCCTATTTTCGTTAGCAGCGCAGCTAGCGGTAGAAATGGGTCAGGGAACCAGACTACGAAACCTTATAAGACGAGCAAAGGCCGTATAGATTGATTTTTTGTACAGAGGATTGGCAAGATCACTTCAATACTGAAGCAAAGCATAAAGTATCTATAAAACTATTTGAATGTCTAGTCATGTTCATGGTAACTTTTGGAGTCTACTGAGCAAAAAGATTAAATTGATTAATTGAAGGAAGGAATGCAGAAAAAACAAAAACAATAAATGTAAGATGATAGTCTGCCATGTGAACGTTTTTCTCACTGTTTTAAAACACCGGATGACAAAAGCAGGAATACAACTGTTGCAGACAGTACTGTCAAAGTAAGTTCTTTATAGACCACAGAGGGCGTTGTTGTACACTCGCGCCAACTGCAAATTCTATGACTGAGCAATGCTAATGGACTCATTACGAGCGTCAAATTCTTCAGACCTTCGCGTCATTAGAGAACCAAAATTTCATAAGATATGTATAGTAACAACAACTCAGACATTTAACTTTCCTGAGAGTCTTACTTCCTCTTCCTTAGCTGTTATTAGGTAACTCGTGTTTTAAAAATGTCTTTACAGAACAGACAAATTGTGCAAACTGTCTTCATGGTTTTTAATAGAGACCAATATTTACTTGCGTTTTTTTGCTTCAATCATTCGTAGATAATCATAGAAAAGGTATCAATTAACCAAAACCCTAAAATGTTGAGAAGACCAATGTGTTTATGTATGTTTGTGGCGATATATTAACATAAAGTAGTCTCATCTGCTTTTGTTTTTAAGTTATACACTTGTTTTTATGAGTAATTTGTAATATTGCAACAATCAGCTATAGGGCACTTCACACCTTTGAGAAACTTAAACAATATGAAGACCCAATTCTCCCAAATTAGTTCCAATCGTGCTTTTGTTGACTATGGATTGGATGCACCAATCAGAATATGTCACCTCAGTGTATGCGACTTGAGCTGGTGCCATGCGCATAACAGCTGACTTTGATCAAACTTTCCTTGGTGCTCGGGTAGACAATCACAAACAAGCGGCATCATGGGTATTAAGATTATAGTAGACTTTGTCGTTCGATAGCGAGGGACTGGTCCGAAATTTCGGACAGAAATCCAGTGAAAACGGTTTATACCATGATTATTTCCTAATACAATGCGCAATCAAAACTCACATGAACACTCATTTTGCTGTATTAAAGACTAGAAACCTTCTTAACCTTCTTAAACTTTTATTTCAGCGTAACGAACTACCGTGTAGCTTAAAGATGCAATATTTAAGTATCGTGCTAAAACTGAATATTACAACATCTGTGTCTGCCGTAAAACCGTAATGCGAGTTACAATGTGATTAGCTGTTGTTATGATAATTAACCCTGAAACCACACTATCGGTTTCGTAGATTTTGTTGAATTTAAGTCAATATAGACACAGGTAATAAAATTGTCGAGCATCACTAAATGCATGGCTGTGAAATACTTAATTCCTTAAGTCATGAGTTGACCATACGGCTGGCCAAGATCATGTCAAATCTACAAAGGAAATCAGAAAACCCGCGAGTGATCACAACACAAGTATGCCAAGAATCTCTTCAAAATTTGATGATTAAGACTTTTCAACTCTACCCAGTTAGAATCTCGAGTACGGAGTCACTCTACAAACGGAACATTTCGCGTTTGACGTCATCCATAGCACCGTCATAAATTCAGACTGGTTGTCATAGTTCCATGTTATATTTATCTTAACAAAATATATTGTTTCAAGTGAGTGGCTCATATACACTACACACAACACAAAAAATCGGCTCAATGCGAGAAAACTCTCAGGGCAATGCAACAGCGATTGATGATTAAACCTAAATGATTTTATAACACGCCACATGCTCATTCCGTGTCGCGATTCGCCAGAATACGTCACGTGACGAGAAAATAGATACGTCTAGTCCCCACCAAATCGACAAAAGTGACGTCAGAGGGTATTTTTTGAAAAGCTATTTCCCTAGGGAAATAGCTCTGACCAAATTTGGAAAAGTGCCCGGTCACATGACCGTAGTGTCGTCTGCAGCTTTGCAACAATGGCGGGTGACTAGAACGTGATGTGCGTCCGGGATAGGTGACCACACATTCTCTAAAACAGATTTTCCAACATTTTCCAACATTCCAACAGCGTAGGAACTTGAATAGCTCATCGACGGAAAAGATTAAGGTGCAACTAAGGATGTCGCTAGGTATGCTTAGAATAATTTTGAAAGAAAGTGGTACCACGTACAACTGAAAGCGCCGTGGAAACATCGCCCAGTAAACTTGTCACAATGGATTGTTGCGGTACAAAATATCAAAACACACTAAAAACTATATAACAATACAACATGAGCATGTGGTGTGTTATAAAACACCTATAGCCTGGTCTTTATTCGGGCTATAGCGCTCGTCTATTACCCCTCGTGGCCGTGTGTTACCAGAAACACATCGCTATACCCCTCGGCCTACGGCCTCGGGAATAGCGATGTGTTTCTGGTAACACACGGCCCCTCGGGGTTAATAGACGGGCGCTATAGCCCTCATGACCAGGCATTTCCTCAACATGTAGTTTGTCTCTTTGTCTGTAAAGGTTTTTACTACGAAGAGAGCCAAAATATTCAGTTTTTGAGTGAAAAATTGCTTTGAACGAGTGAATTATAAGACGGTACATCACCAAAAAATCAATATACATACTAGAGACTGTATGCGTGATAGAGCGTACGCTCCTATTCCTAATGCAAGCATGTTTAGCCGAACTCGTCATGTCTCACAAGTTAGGCAGAATATCTTCCGCGCCACCATCTGCGACAGAATGAACGAGGCAAGTTAGGCAAACGTGCATCTTGCTTGATTTCTCAGTAGTAATATTTTTGCGTCGCTGAACAACGATGAAGTGCAGCTGTTAAAACGCGCCCAGAATTGTTAGTCCACCTTACAATGTTTTTGCATCGCATGGCATTGCATTCTCTGATAAACCCGACTGAATAAACAAACAAACAAACAAACAAAATAAATTAGTAGATAAGTAGAAAATATCGTTTACTATTTACTATTTTTCTCTTCAAAATTTTGCCGTAAAACAATTGTAACATGTGTTCAACTTGTGTGAAGGCACTATATTGCTTTCACGGGCGTCAAGATATCGTCAGCGGCATTTCCTCCGATGAAAGCCACGATTTTCAAGCCGCCAATCATAATGAGGTTTTGATTGTCTCTCTTGTTGTAATACAATACTAACATTACTGATTATTACTCGCTAAACGTATTTTACTGTGATATTCGACCGAATGTTTTAAAAGTCTACGATTATAATTTCCCCCGCGCAATCAGTGAACTTTTGCAAAATCTGCACGCTAGCCCAGTCTCTTAACTTTACCAGAAATTCGAGTTAAAAGTACGTGTGTGCCTCATTTTGTGCTAAAGCACGTCCCAATTTGACTCGAGCATGTTTGATGTCAAAGGTCACGTGTGGTACTAGGCGTTTTGAACTTCCAGTCCACTCACAATGCCTTGAGAACGAGAGGTTCTCGTAAGGTTTAGTGAAGTTGATTCTTAGTTGATTCTTATAGTCATCTTGTTTTCATGGTAAGACATTTTTGATGTATGTGGAGAAAAAAATGAAATGTTTAAATGTACCAATTTTTGCAGTCACGTATTTAGTTTGTGATCTCAAAAATGACTCTGAAATATGCTCTCTGTTTTGACAAGCAATTCTAGTCGTAAAAAGGACTTCCGTCAAAAACGGCTGGCAATTTTAGACGTTACGATAATGTAAAATATTGACTTCTCGAAATTAATAAGATTGGTGTCAAATTTCGAATTCTTTTTTCTCCAATAAAATGCTTCATAGTCACTGGTGTTACTTTTTACAGTAAGACATACATTGAGTTTAAAGTGTCCTTGAGTACAATACTGAAAAAGAAAATTGAACGGCCTTACCAAGCAAAGAAAAATTTTTTTGACTCACACTGTTGCATTAAGTGTCCTCTTAAATGCCAGTCAAAGTCTGTGCTACCAGAACCAGAATTGTCATCATCGACAAGTTCAGGTACGCTGCTCCAACACCACTTTCACCTTTTAGGAAAAATGTACCTTTTTATTCATTCCGTATGAGCATATTTGAATCAACTTGATTATTCATGGGCAAGTAAAACTTGAACATACCCGTGATTGCACGACGTGCTACTAGGAAAAATGAGAATATTACAGACTGTGACTAATTTTGAATATTGTCTTGTATTTGAATGAAAGGTATCGGTGGTTACTTGATTTTCGGTACGGGCATTGTGAAGTACTACGATTCCCTAAGAGATATATTATTTGGAAAAGTGTGTGCTTTATATCCAGAATTCAGTTTTCTTCATATTACTGATAATGTGAAAGTTGAACTACTGATGCTTAAAACATCTGACTTGTTGGCAGACTATATCTTTGATGCTTATAATATGAGAAAAGATACAATGTATAAGTTAGAAAGATAAACTCCTCTCACTCAGAATACTGTTACTTTTTTTATTTATTTATTTCTTGTTGAAATTGGTTATCTGTGTCTTATAAGCCCAAGGGGCTGGATGTGCAAGTTTTAACAGATATTGTACTACACATGTGAGCAAATGTAAACTTCAAGTCCACGTAGGACACGTCAATAAATAAAATACAACACCAACTACAACTACGAGATAGCTTAATCAAAATCGCCGAAAAATGCTACCGTTGAGACCATAGGCAGAAAGTGTATGTACAGGTTTTTTTAAAATACTTGCCTTCTTTGGTAGTGCCATCTGCGTCTGTAACAGTTGCACCTGTCTGTCCAGTTGGATCGTCCGGTGCTTCAGTAGTTGGTGGGACACCCGGTGCTGCAGTAGTTGGTGGATCACCCGGTGCTGCAGTAGTTGGTGGATCATCAGGTGCTGCAGTAGTCGGTGGATCTATAGGTCGAAAAGCAAAGAATATTTTTCATTCGATTTAAGATGCTTAAGTATCACTTGACAGTCGGAGCTTGAAAATAATAAAATTCAAGTACGTACGGATTCATTTTTAGTGTTCGAAGCCACAAGTTCACACATTGTACCGCGTGGCCACGAAAGTTTGCACACTTACTGAAGGAGCACGTTGATTCTAAAAAGTCCGAACGCTGTCCAAGATTTGTTCACAGTGCTGACTGTGTATTTACAATTACATCAAATCCGCTATCATTTAAATCATTTTCGCAAGATTAAGTGCGTAAGTTTGTGGACTTTCATAGCGCCAAGGAAAGGTGGTTGTTTGTGGAGAGGGACTATCGCTAACTTTGAACCCTGCAAGCTTTGAAGCTTTTCTGCATCTAATTATTGACACAGATGCGCTTTTCTAAATGTTAGTACAATGCCAGTATTCTTTGAATGAGCCCTCGTTACTATGCACGGCAATTTTCTCTGTTTTTCGGAACAGAGAAATACGTAAACAACTATTAGAACCGTTGGTGGCGCTCTACAGCTGGATTTGAGTTCTTGCGTGAGTTGTAATTGTTTGAATTGCATCAACTTATGTAAGTCTCGCGAGAGTTGGCGTGTATTTTAAATGGTGGTGCGCACTGAATTCAGAGCCTGGCTTATAAAATTGATCGAGAATAATCATTTCGAGCCAAATTTTGTGCTGTTTGGGGACAGAGAGCTTCCTGATAAAAAAATCCATTTTCGGGTAGGAATTGTGGTAGATAATATATTTTATTTAAAGCCCCAATAGCTGCGAATTTTATACATATTTCCATGATTTTATTTTCAAATCAAAGTTGATTCGTATAAAAGTGCTAACTGAAGGACGTGTATAAAAGTATCACTGCTTGCTGATTTGGACCATGCTTACACATTTTTACAGGCACTTATAAAATGGATCCCCACGGAAAAGTACAACAAACACAATATTTCCTACAAATCATTTTGATCATACAAGAAACAAGCATGATGCCATTTACTTGAATGCACAACACACGATGGCCAACATTTGTTGGTGTAATCTTTATTTTCTCTGTCATATAATTTTTCTTGAAAATGGCGGTAAATCTAAAATGATGTGAAATGTTGGAATTTACATGCCACTTTCGACACTTATGACAGTGTTATACACTTTTTAAATCTTTAATGGGTCTTATTCAAATAAAACTCTTGGAAAACTATGGCTATTTTGAGATCGTTTTGTTACGCAGCTATTGGGCTTTAACGCAATCCGTGATCAAGTAGTCAAAATGGCGGCCTCCATTGAAGACCGTAAGTGCTCTCTTTTCAAACTCGCAGGTGTATAGAGATTGCATGATCATGTCTAATCCAAATCAGTGGGACACTCACCGTCTCCTCGACTCCACTGCAACACAGCGAAAAGTATCGGTAGAGCACACGACAAGCGGATACTGCTAAATCTGAAAGAGAACCACAAAAAAGTGCTCAAAATAGGGTGAAGAAGTTAAACAACTCTTTGTTTGAAACGAATTTTTGTCACCGACAGTGCACCGTGAATACAAAGCGTAAGAAACTAAAGGGTTTTCCTTTTTAATACACCGTCATGTCGGCTCGCCATTCGGTACATTATAAAAAAATCGGAAATATGCTTACCGCCTCATCTTCGCTGATCGCGATGTTCTCGTCAGGACGAACTGAAACGACACGATTGCGAGCGCCGCATTTATAACACAGCAAGGATGGTGATTGGATGTTGCTATGGATACTCGTTCGGTTATTTGGTTGTGTTTTCGCACGACGCGGCATTGCTAAGAGTCGTGACCGATGAATTTGTGTCAAGTCATAAAATTAATGTGATGTCATTTATTGGATGAATGTTGTGAAATATATCATTTGTGAATGTAATTGTTGTTCTATTTTTCCATAGATACCTGCAATAACACTATAACTTTCAACCTACTAGCCTCTATTTACACTCCCCTAGAAGCTACGATTGAATTATTTTTCAAAGATTCTCTAGTATTAAATCGTTAGAGGTGAAAATAGTAATTTGATTATCTTACTTACAAATAGTGATAATACAACAGTTCGCTAAAAGCAGGTCCTTGGGCACCATCATGAATTGCAATCGAACCATTTTCACTTTTAACTTACCGACTGTAAAAACGTTCAAACGTACGATAGGAATTCCATTAAGTTCGCGTGCTATCTCTTCGTCAACCTGTCTTTCAGCTTCCAATTATCCATGTTTCTGTCTCTATCTATCAATCTGTCTGTCTGTCTGTCTGTCTGTCTGTCTCTCACTCTCTCTTTCTGCCGACACCCGTTTTAGTTCTGTATGTTCATTAATTGTCGCACCACATTGGCTGTTCTTTTTCCATCGAAGTTGAAACCTAGACAAGTAAGATAGGGATTGTACAGGCAGACAGAAAGAATGGTAGAGCGAGCTTATAAGGGGAAAGCACACGAAGGGAGTTGAAGAAGAGAGACGAGAGTGCAGGTGTAAGAGTGAACATCTGCAGTCTAGCTGGGCGGAATGTTACTACTCGGGTAGCAATAGCTTTGTGAATCGGTCTTTCTGACGGATAAAATTTAACCCAACACTTGAAAGTGCAATCTTCCAAGCAAATCCGTTCTAATCTCATCGCAAATTGATCAATATGAAAATAATATAAAACATCTTAAAAGTTTTTGTTTGTGAATTGTAAATTCCTTTTGAAAAAATCTTTCAAACTAACTCGTTCTAATCCAATCGCAAAGTCTTCCATATGAAAATGTTATCACATGGTCTGGAAGCATTTGTTTTCAAATTGAAATACTCATGTTGCTGCCCATTTTTATCCGTGTCTGAAGAAAATACTAACAATGCTACATGTAATTAGAGTGTTCTAAGGCATTGGCACTTTGAGTTGTAAACATAGTAATCTCGTTACTATGCCACCGTGTATTACCTTCTCCCTTTAACACTTAACGCCTCAAAGCTACGGATTTTGATATTCCTGTCTTCTGAGGAAAAGCCGTTTCCTCTACTTTACCTTGGATTGACTGCTAGGGGCCGCGCATTGGTATGGCCGAATACCTCAGTGGTTAGTACATCACCGAGGCTTGTAAAACCAATGAATGAAGTAGGGGTTGGGTAGTTTGATTTCTAAAAAATCGTTTTGTTATGGAGTCAATAGCGACAGTCAACGCGTCAGTGCTCCATGATGGTGTAAACATAGGCAAGCCAGTATACTGGGCAAAAAGACGTGCTTGATTGTTACTGTTTTTATATTAATAAATCTTGTTTCACCTAGACACAAAGTATTTATAAAATCATGACTTTATTTGACCATTCGCTGCGCTATGCCAACAAAAAGGGAGTTTGAAAGATTCGTGCTATAACAGGCCGGCCTTATCGAGTCCTTTGATAAGCAGGGCCTTGCTGGAAGTTTTTTGGATACGTAAATATTCATATTCAATAAAAGGTACGGAGACAGTCCGAATATTTTTCTGTCCACAAAACCAAATCTCACGCATAAAAGCTGTCGACACGGTATACTCTTTTTTCATGAAACTTTGATCCCAAAAGATTAATAGTTCACGGGTTTGCTTGTGTGCGAATGGATTGTGTCGCAGTCACTTACAAACAAAAGTCACGCGACTCGATTGTCAGCGAAAGCACTAGTACGTGCTGTTTGCAGTACGATCACAGGGCGTTCACCTATGGCTGGTCGAGTGTCTGCGTCGTGACGACTATAGGGTACTTGTCGCTCTGTGTTTAATTCGCTATAATTCCCGACAATGTCAGGCGATAACACGGCAACCTTCGATACAAAATCCCTTTCAATGAAGTCAACAAGCTTAATCATGCTAGATTGCTCTTGTAATTCATCAGCGATACTAAAATATTCAATGCATATTGCAAGCGACATCATGATATTATCGGCATGCCATACCTAACCTTGTTGTCGGAACATAACAGTGGTAGAATTGGGCAAGGAGCTGGACTGGCAATATAGTTGTTATATGAAATTGTAGAGGGCGTATTTTTCAAATGGTCACTACATCTTCATCAGTAAAGTAGAGGAGAATCTTCCTCAGTAAAGTAGAGGAATCTTTTAAGTTTGTGCCCATCAATTTGTTTATCTATTGTTTCACTTCAAGTTCTGTAAGGTGCAGTTCTATATAAATACGCATTATCGGGATTATTACCTAGACACTGCGGTGACGATATAGAATTGGCAAACACATATATTTATAACACGAAGACCTATTAGACTTTGACAGAGCTATTTAAATTTGACGAATGTTGGAGCAATTGAAGGCGACGCGGGGACCATAAACGTTTGTGTATTTGCAAGGGCGAGAAGAAACAGCCAAAAATTAATAGAATAAGCGAGCCCACCAGTACTTGTAATTATGTAATTTTCCTCATGCCACTTAAAGAAATTACTTTGTTTGCCGTCCTTTGATTTTTGAAAAAGCTACCAACCAGCTAGGGAAAACACACAGAAAAAAAAAACACAAGTGTGTTAAAATAAGCTCAATTTTAGTTTGGAATAATATTTTATTTGTAACAGAGTTAACATTGTGTCTGCGTTCTTAATTTTCTCTGAAAACGTATCAAAGAATCAAAGAATTATATTTAAAGCGCCTCAAAGGGAAATTTGTTCATGTATGCTACTCCTAGTTCAAGCACAGCATTACCTGTTATATGAGCAGACACAATTAGCGGCTGAAAAAATGAGGTAATTATGGAAAACCTTCACTGCGATGCGTTTCTGACCCTAAATGACATTAACCTCCGCACACGCATGTGAGCTGTTCTATGCAAATAAATGGATCAAAATGATATTGATGGCATCGTCACTGGTTGTGAATATTACGTGAGTCCTCTGACACATGTTTTTCAGTACCATGTCCCGGTTTAATAAACGAGACAATGGTACTTCAAGTCTCGTTGTGTATTCACAATTATATCATACCAGTATATTGATGGTGCAAATGCAGCGATCTGATTGGTCGAGACGCGAAAAGAAACGTGTTATATTCGCGATGTACCACGGCTGACAAACGCGCGAGCTCACGGCAAGAGCAAAAATCCTCTTTTTGACTTCCATGCCAGAATTTCAATGTACTGTTATGATATAATAGCAACGAATCACACCCAGCGACGGTATACCACTCGATTTTGCTAAGTCGATTTCATATATGCCGTCGCTGGGTGTGATTTATTGCTTAAATAACCCTCTTCATCATGTCCCATGGCGTACATTATTCGAAAAGACTTTCCGAAACAAACTCATTCACTTTCTTATTTGAGCACAGAACTGGCTGCCACGTCTCAATGAGGCAGGAACAGAGAAAAACAATTGGAGAGAGAAAACGATGGTAGAGCGAAGGCATACAAAAAGAACGGCAGAGCTAAGGGACGACATACGAACGAGGTTGATGAGGAAAGAAAGTGCGCGTAAAAGTTTGAACCGAGGCTCGATAGTGCGCCACTGCCTGAGAAGTCAAGAGGCTCTTCGTTGATCACGTGACTTTACAACACCTGCCGGTTTGCAGTCCCGGTTGATTTGACTGCTAGGATAACAATCTGTTTGACTCGATCTTTCAGACACGAAAATACCATTGAATACTTGAATGTTCAAAACACAACCCTTTCTAACTACATTGCAAAATGAAAAATCTTATCAAATAAGGTATTGGTTTACAAATTGAAATAATCATGCTGCTTCCCATTTTTATCCGTGTGTAAAGAAAATACTTACGATGCTACATGTAGCTAGGGTATTCTTAGCCAGATACAGCAAGCGTTGTACACACAGTAATCTCGTAACAATGCCATCGGGTATTACTTTCTATCTGTAGCACTTATTGCCTAAAGCTACGGATTTTGATATTCCTATCATCTAAGGTATAGCCTTCTTTCTTGTACCTTGGGATGAATGCCACAGTCCGGGCTGTGGTTAAGCCGAATACCTCAGTGGCTAGTACATCACCTAGATTTAGGAGGTTGGGTAGCTTGCTATTTAACAATCGTTTTGTCATGGAGTCAGCAGCGATTACGTCCATCACGCGTTAGGTCCATGGCAGTGTACACATAGCCAAGCCAGTATACTGGGCAAGAAGATGTGTTTAATTGTTTAATAATATGATTTCTTACTACTTTTATATAATTAATGTATTCCCGTTTCTGTTTCCTCTGTAGATGCTATGCTGTCTAGACGTATGAATCCATGGATGTACCTCGTTTATACTGAGAATTGGTTTTATATTTAGAAGACACCAACTTGAGTGGACGCAGGAAATACTCGGCTTCAAAAGTATTTGTAAAATCAAAGGCCTTTTTTTGCCGTTGGCTGTGCCATGCCAACAAAAAGAAATTTAATATGTCGTGCTAGATATATAGCTGTGACTGGCCGACTTTATTCAGTAATCTGATCGGGGGCCTTGTAGGTTTCTTGGGTTCCTAAATATTGATATTTAATAAAACGGCGGGCGACGGTCCGATTTTTTTTCTATCAACACAACCCACTCTCACACATTAAATCTGTCGACACCGTAAAGTTCATTAAACTTTAATCACAAATAATCGATAGTCTGCGACTGAAGGTATCGTGTCGCAGTATTTGCCGACAAAAATCGCTCGACTCGCGCGCCTGTCAGGGAAAGCCCCGTGTAGGTAACTGTATATAGTTGTCATCGCATACAGAATACTGTGCAATGCTCCATGGAGCATTGCGCAATTCAATTGCAAACACTGGAGAACTTTGGCAAGGAGCCAAATTAGCATTGATAGCTGTGATATGAAACTGTAGAGGGCGTAATTTCTCAAATGTTTATTGTATCGAGTGTGTACATCAATTAATCGATTAAACTTTTTAAAGCATCGGTCTCCACACCTACATGCATTAAACCAACAAAACAAAACTCAGTTGTTGTTGACTTTTTGAAAACGTTTATCATTATTTGTTTCCTGAGACTATTTGGAAGTTGCAGAGGCGCGTTCGATTAATACGATCATGATCGTGATTGGCCAATCATGATTGTGATCGTGCGTTCGAATACGCCCAATAACAATCACGATTGACAATCACAGCAATGCCCTAGGTGTCATTGTATTGGTGCGATAACAAGGTGGCGGACAACACAACTGTCGGTGCTGAAAGCAAACAGCGGAAATTTTAAAGTTTCAGAGAGTAAAATTTTAAAGCATATTTTGAAGCGAATTTAGTAGAAGGATGCCGGTTTAATCGCCTCAAATATTAAAAAATAAAATACCTTGATTTACAACGAAATAAAAAAAACATCAGTGTATTTGTTCGGAACACAGTGCAGGCTAGGTAGACGCATTACCGAATATAGGAGTGCATTCATTAGGTACAATAAACTATTCCACACGAAGATTTGATGGAAACATTTACAACTTGTATGCGTCGCTTCGTATGCTGTAGCTCTGCAAAAATGCGTCAACACTGAGGGCAGTCATGTCAACTGAAAACATGATCGTGATTGCCAGTTTTGTTTACGACCTCGATTTCGAAAATGATGTCACATATATCATAATCATGATCGTGAAAATCGAACGCCACCGCGCGCCCTGTATAGAGTTCGTTCTGAGCAAGCCCGCCCTCTACAATGTTCTAGTTTACATGCTGGACCATGCTGCAATGGGTCCTTATAGGACGAGCGAAGGCCATATAGACTTTATTTTTACAGAAGATTGGCATGATCACTTTCAATACTGAAACTCAAAGCTAAAAGTATTTATAAAACTATTTGAATGCCTAGTGTCAAGCCTCTACCAATTCATTCATGGTAACTTTTGGGTTCTACTGAGCAAAAAGCTTAATCTAAGGAATCAAGAAACAAAAGCAATCAGTGTAAGATGATAGTCTGCCATATGAACGTTTTTCACTGTTTTAAAACACCTGAAAAAGCTGGAATACAACTGTCTCAGATCGTACTGTCATAGTAAGTTGTGGCGGTACACCACTATGGTCCGTTGTGGGCCACAGAGGGCGTTGTTGTACACTCGCGCCAACTGCAAATTGAATGCTAATGTAGTCATTACGAGCGTCAATTTCATCAGACCTACGTGTACATCCTTAGAGAAACAACATTTCATAAAATATGTATAGTAACAATGACTCCGACATTTAACTTTCCTGACAGTCTTAATTCCTCTTCCTCAGTTTTTATTAGGTAACTCGTGTTTTAAAAGTGTGTTTTCAAAACAGACAAGATGTACCAACTTTATTTCATAGTATTTCATAGATACCAATATTTACTAGCATTTTTGGCTTCAATATTCGTAAATAATCATAGAAAGGTATTAATTCACCAAAAGCCAGCAATGTTGAGAAGACCAATGTGTTTATTGTATTAATACATGTTTTTTTGCGATATATTAACATAAAATAGTCTCATCTGCTTTTGTTTTTAAGTCATACACTTGTTTTTATGAGTAATTTGTAATATCGTAACATTCAGCTACAAGGCACTTCACACTGTACTTTTCACACTTTTGAAATATTTAAACAATATGACGACCCAATTCTCCCAAATTAGTTCCAATCGTGCTTTTGTTGACTATGGATTGGATGCACCAATCAGAATATATCACCTCAGTGTATGCGACTTGAGCCAGTGCAATGCGCATAACAGCTGACTTTGATCAAACTTTCCTTGGTGCTCGGGTAGACAATCACAAACAAGCGGCATCATGGGTATTAAGATTATAGTAGACTTTGTCGTTCGATAGCGAGGGACTGGTCCGAAATTTCGGACAGAAATCCAGTGAAAACGGTCTATACGTACCACGATTATTTCCCTTCCCAATACTATGTGAAATCAAAACTCTCTTGAACACTCTTTTTACTGTTTCAAAGACAAGAAACCTTCCTAACCTTAATTAAACTTTTATTTCAGTATAAGAAACTACAATCTAACTAGAAGATACTTTCAAGTCTCATGCTCGAACTGAACATTACAGCATTTGTGTCTGTTGTTTAACCGTGGTGCAAAGTTACAATTTAATTAGATGTTGTTACGATAATTAATAACCTGAAACAGCACAATCGTTTTGTGGTGGTTTTGTTGAATTTAAATCAATATAGACACAGGTAATAAAATTGTCGAGCATCACTAATGCATGGCTGTGAAATACTTAATCCTTTAAGTCATACCGGTCGAAAAGTCAAATCTACAAACGAAATTAGAAACCCGCGAGTGATCAAAACGCAAGTATGCCAAGAATCTCTTCAAAACTTTGATGGTTAAGACTTTCCACGTCTGCCCAGTTTGAATCTCGAGTATGGAGTCACCCTACAAACGGAACGTTTCGCGTTTGACGTCATCCATAGCACCGTCATAAATTCAGTCTGGTTTTCACAGTGCAATGTCATTAGTATCTGAAGAAAATGTCTTGTTTGAAGTCAGGTGACTTAAAGAAACTACTAATGCAATGACAAAAACTCGAATTTGTCGAGAGGAGGTCATCTTGGAATGCACAATGCAACAACAATAGATATTTCAACATTAATGATATCTCTGATTAGAATTAAATGAGTGATGATGTCATGACTTGTTATCTCGAAGATGGATCTTGAATTTTCGTCATAATGATGCATCGTGCCACCTGGAAAAATACATGAAACTCCATAAATATATATCCATTCATTCATCCATCCATTCATCGGTCTATAAATCTTTCTTTCCTATCTATCTATCTATCTATCTATCTATCTATCTATCTATCTATCTATCTATCTATCTATCTATCTATCTATCTATCTATCTATCTATCTATCTATCTATCTATCTATCTATCTATCTATCTATCTATCTATCTATCTATCTATCTATCTATCTATCTATCTATCTATCGATCAATCGATAGATAGATAGATCGATCGATCGATCTATCGTTATATCTATCCAGTCATTCCGTCGCGATAAGACACTCTTCATGCAGATTCGAAAAAAATGGATTTCTAAACACATCAATGATGCTATTTGGGCTGTCATTTTAACAATGACATTGAAAATATACTCTTGTTTCTCACAAAATTCAAATTTAATTTTGAGAATTGTTAAGCTGAATTTGGCGCCCAATGAATGCTTGTTACTTAAGACCTGAAGGAATGTGAGAAAATTGACTTCTTGAATTTAATTCAATTTTGTCAAATTTCGCATTCTTTTTTTCACTGATAGAAATGTTTCGTTAGCGCTGTTTTTTCCATTTATATGGTTTGACATGCATATATAACATTTTGATTAAACGGTCATGCTATTCAGAATACTCACACTGTTGCTTACGTTTTCACTTAATTGCCAATCAGAGTCTGCGCTGCTAGGACCAAATTATCAGCACCGTCAAGTTCAGGTACGCTGCTCCAGCACCACTGTCACCTTTTTGGACAAAAAGTACTTTCTTATCATTACAGTTCAGTACAGTCAAATGTATTCTAAATGAGCACATAGCTGTACATCCATGATAACATGAAAACGTATTAGCAAATATACTAGATACTACATCATATTGTTATTGTGATATCATCTATCCTGGATTAACTCTCCTCAAATGGAAGCTTGTGAAAGTTGTCAGACCTCGATGGAAATAGGTGTTGTGGTAACGCGAACAGTCTTTCACTAATTTTCGAAAGTATATGCTTGTTAAGATGTCATGACCAGAAAGAATATGTGTGATTTAAAACACAACACTTACTTTCTTTGGTTGTGCCATCTGCGTCTGTTGTACCTATTAATCCAGTCGGATCATCCGGGGCTGCTGTTGTCGGAGGATCTAAAATATAAAATAAGTAGAACACGATAAATGTTATTGGGATTTCCGATACTCAAGAATGTTTGGATAGTCGAATGTGGAAAAGCAATAAATTTCAGATCACAGCTGGCGTTGGTAATTGCATATCGCATTGGTAAGCTACTGTAGGGACAGCCTAACGGGAAAAGCGCAAGAACTATGCAAAAAAACGCAAATGCAATCGTGTCTCACCTTCGTCATTTTTTGCAGTTCATACTGAATATATATAACGGATATGTGTGTTGATATAATATCTATCAATGTTGGTTTATAGATTGCCCTTTAGATTCCATCAACATTATCATCACAACACGAAATCCACTCACTGTATGAAGCACTAAATGCAATTCTACTAAAGTCTTTTAAACGTCTCCATGTTCTCTATGATACGTTTTAAGAACACGATTACAACAGTTTACTAATTTTGGAGAATCGGATCTTTATATTATTCAAATTTCTCAAACATGGTGGGTGCCCTATAGCTGAAAGTTGCAATATTACAATCACTCATAAAAACAAGAGTATTGTATTGCGAAAAACGCAGATGACCTTACATTTGCAGATAAAAAAACATGGATTAACTATCCAATTATCCCAAATTAGTTCTAATCGTGTTTAAGTTACCTGCACAGTCTTTGTCTCCTACTTCATCATTTTCTGTTCCTATATTCAAACAGTCGAAGTCGTTGTCGTTGTTTGTATCCACATCACCTTTAATTTTTACACACACTTTTGCTGCAGCTGTACAATCTGCTTCACTGTCGAATTTAAGATCTACAGTATTTCCTACCAGTGGTACAGGAGCACCACCGCCACTAGGAATTGCTGCAGGATCATCGGCAGTTGGTGCATCGCCACCCGCTGCTTTTGCTGTTCCGATCACACTATTATCTGCGCGCGCAAAGTACACATCAATTCCTTCCACATTTCCACCCTCAGCGGCCGAACTAACCGTGACTTTAAAGACCAAGGAAGTGTCCGTGGCTCTGTTGTATGTTACATCGGAAGCGGGATCAGCCGGATTAGTTATTTCATAACTGTCTATTTTAATATCTGAAAATAAAAATACCAGGTTTTATCATGAAATCGGCCAATTGACTTCAGCTATACCGAATAATCTGACGACTTGATGGTAAGCAATTAGTCTTGTCCTACTTGAAGATGATAACCAGACGGCTTACTCATTAAATGTCATAGAATAAGAAAAAAAGATGCGCGCGAATGCCGACTAACCTTATCCTGGGAAAATGTGCTCTCAGACTGGAAAACGTTTCCTAACTCTCGCAACTTTGGAAGTCTTTCTCGGAGTACAGATTACAATGAAGAAAATAAAACTATTAAAATATTATTGTTTTTTTTTTCTTGTGAAAAAGGAAATGTAATTTATCCAGCAAAACTAGAAAAAAAATGTCAATAAATTTGTTGTAATTTGCTTCTCTAATATGGTGACTACTTATCCTTGAAGAGTGCCTGGAGGAAAAGAGTAAGGACGTAAAACCTGTTTTCGAAGGACGGAGTTCCTTTAAGCCGTCGACTGTGCATAATTCAAGTGTCACAAAAACACAAAGAGCAGTAATGATCATTACAAGCAGACTTTCAAAAATGTCCCAAGAGACCAAGACTTGTTAACTTAGAAAAATTGACATAAACCAAAATTGACAAAAATGTTCAGATTCTGTTGCTCGTCAACGGTTGAGGGAAATCATTAGTACAAGAAGTGTAAATGTTGAATTTGAAACTGATTATCGTTAACTAATTGGCTTTGGAATAAGCTTTGGAGGTATCTTTTGAAATTTTCGACCTATTGCGAAAGTGAGATAAACTTCCGATTTTAACGAAATTCTTAACGAAACTTGATGTTTTCAGTAAACCCACAAACAACTAAGACGTATTGTTTTTTGCTGGAACACGGCCC
The DNA here is from genome assembly GCF_041260155.1 of Ptychodera flava. Lineage (NCBI taxonomy): Eukaryota > Metazoa > Hemichordata > Enteropneusta > Ptychoderidae > Ptychodera > Ptychodera flava. Next base: position 10,845,561 of record NW_027248277.1, on the reverse strand, counting down.
GTGTGTGAATCGAGTCACAGAAGTTTGTTCTTTCAGCAAATGTCCAAATGAGCAAAAATTAGAACAAATCTATTCCGAAATTTCAGCAACAATTATATGATCATCCAAAGTCATCAAATCAATGGCTAACCTACCCTCTGTTCCATGGCTCCAATGCAACAGGGAACACAATACTGATAGAACTGTCAAAATACGGCCACTGCTTAGTCTGAAAAGAAGCAACAGCCAAAGCGAGTGTTTACAAAATCAGGTAAATATGGACAAAACCAAACATGCTGAAAAATAATGTTTGAATCATTAACGTGAAGAAGATTGGGTGTAAAATTACAACTAAGGATTTTCTCAGCATACAGGCGTTGCGTATCCCACGACTAAAATGTTCTTACCGTCCCATCGTCACAGCTGCTACCTTCAGGGCTGAACTGAAATGACTACGCTCTCTATCAAACATTTATAACCAAGCTCAGGTTTTGATTGGTTGGTGCTATGGATACCAATTTGCTTGTTTGGGCGTGGTCATGTATGACATGTGGTCATGAGTCGTAACCAATAAATTTGCGATGAGTAAGATATAACTTTAATTTTATGGGAAACATGAATGTTGTCAGAAATATCATTTAGAAATATATAGATGTTGTTTGATGATGCTGCGGGAACCGGCGATATCACCATAATTGTCAATATATCGGTTTCTGTTCACATTCTAAATCTGATGTAATAAATTTTTGTTTCAGAGTATGCTTTGGCACAATACTCTTGACGTGATAATCTGACGAAGACACTAAAAATTGCAAAACTAAGTACATAAAACCGCAAGGCAAGATTTTATCGAACTATGCCCCCCACATCTCTCTCTCTCTCTCTCTCTCTCTCTCTCTCTCTCTCTCTCTCTCTCTCTCTCTCTCTCTCTCTCTCTCTCTCTCTCTCTCTCTCTCTCTCCCCCCCCCTGTGGTAATATAATGGCCTAGTCATTTTAACTAGACTTGCTACCTCTCTACATTCTACTTCTTGAAAATTTTCAACTTGCTAATATTTCCATGAGAAGTGTTCGAATTGCAAGTGCCGCGGAGATTACGTCAACGTTTTACAGCCGATTAAAAACTTGACTCCCACACTGCGGACCATTGACACACGTACACTTGTTCGGTGTCTTTGGGGGTTAATTTATGCAAAATAATATGCATCTGGGTGTAATCCAATCAGAGTGAACACACCAACTCCCCAGCGTTGTGAATTAAGCACCCCACTTCAGCATTACAAACTTTTACACCTCAAGGCGGAAGTGTCATAAAATTGCAATGGAAATTTAAAGGCGACGTGACCGATTGAAAAAAGACCACAAATCTCCATTTAGTTGGCGTGATCTGTGATGACAAACACCAGCACTAAGTTTTACAAACTGCTTCGTTAGGTTAAAAATTACTTTGCTTGTAAATGTACTGTGTTGTGCATGCTTGCTTTTTTTCTGAAAATAATATGTGAATAAACAGGGAATCATTATTATAATATCGTAGATGGGTAAAGAACGCCAATAGCGGCAGCTTAAATAATACGACTGTAGTTCAGGGACCATTTCATACTCGATGCTGCATGTACAGTGGAACTTCACTTCATAAGTCTTTTAAACTGCTCGCGAAACACATTCCAACATGTCAATAAGTCCCTAAAACTTCGATAAAAACAAATAATCAGATCGCGGACGAATGTTTAGTACTGTAGATGAATTTATCCATCATTCAGCTTTTTTCCAAGTGCAGTGTGATTTATGAGATAAGTATTTGATCAGGACTTTTTATTGCACTTCAGTGACCGAACAGATCATAAATGTAATATCGATATATAATCTGAGACTGTCAGATCGTGCTGTTGATTCAAAATTTGGCGATTTAATGAAGGAGCCAAGCGGTGCAGAGACATTATTTGTAATTGTTTGTTTTTGGAGAAGGGTAAGAAAAACAATCAAAAATATTTAAGACCACAAGTCATTTTCTTAGTGATAAATCTCCATAAATATCACGATCTGGACCGTTGTTACACGCTCAGCTTCTCCATTGTATGAACAGTTTTATTGCTCTGTTTTTTTATTGCGCTGTGTCAGGAGAAATAGCATTATGCTGAAATCTATCTGGCCTATAATATTGTCAATTAATATTTATAGTCAAATAGAATCCGGGTAAAAATATGGTTTATCTTGAAATATGTAACTTCTGGTTCAAACACACAATTCACTCCATTAAATAGACGTAAAAGTAGCGGAGGAGGAAAAGGATAACGATGTAAAACCTCCATAGATACTTGTGAACATTTTCATTGGGTTGTTAAAATTGCAGTATGTGAGACTGTTAGTTTTTTTCCCCGTAAGTTGGCCCAGACAAAAATGAAGAACCATATAAAGTCAAATTAAAAGAGTCAGAGGAAATGAGTTTACAAATTGTACCTGCCAATCATGTCTGATGACGTCACCGTGCATTGGCTGTCAATAGTTTAATAAACAAATTAATTTGTTTTTTATGTTTTATAGGGCATCACATTGGCTCACGCGTATAATAGAGGCAGGACATTTACAAACAGGCGGAGTTGGTGGAACACAGGTGGACAGAAAGAAGGCGGGGCCAAGGGATGACACGTGTGCAGAGTTGAAGCAGAGAGTAGGCAGTTCTGTTGTCAGATTGAACTCGATCCTGCCAATCAGGCCCAGTAGTTGTCCGCTACTGTTTGAGACGTCAACATCATCTTTGATTTTCATCACGTACACCATCTTTTGAAACTTTTAATATACCTGAATCGTATTGGTTTGCAATTTGAAATACTCTATGATTTTGTTGCTCCCAATTTTTATCAGTTGGCAAAGGGAACTGTAACAATCCTACATGTAGCTAGGGTGTTCAACTTTTATTAGTTTATTCAGGGTTCACTAAGCCAGTGACAGCTAGGTTCAGACACAGTGATCTCGTAAAAGTGCCACTGGATCGGAGGCGTTACTAACTGCACTGTTACTCTTATTGCCTTAAAGCTACGACTTGTGATATTCCTATCGTCTGTAGTACAGTGACTTCCTTTACAGGACATTACGAGAGTGTCATTTCTTCCGGTCGCCGCTCACTCTTGAATAACATTCCGGAATGACTTACAATCAGGCACGACAGTGGGAGCCGTCAAGGCTTGCCTCGATTCAGTGTTAGTCACATACACCATCTAGAACAAGAAGTCTTTATGAAGTGGGGAGTAGTGGCTGGACATTTGAAACCCATTTTAATAATCAAGCTGTTTTTGTTCTGGCTTCTTTCTTGCTCAGTGCTCGAAGGTAGTGTAAACACAGCTAAGCCAGTATACTGGACATGAAGGCGAGTTCTAAATTTTGATGTTAAGATTTCTAATATATTTTATTCTAATTACTATCTTCTTGTTAACAACGTAGACATTATGCTACCTGTTAATCCATAGATGTTCCTCTTGAAAGAATCACTTTTTAATTAGAAGACGACAACAGGCGAGGACGCAGCACACTTGGCTGCCAAAGTATTTATATGATCCTGCACCTTATTTCACCGTTGGCTGCGCTCTGCTATCAATGAAGGGATTTAACATATATCATATAGCTTTATTGAGTAAACTGATATGACCTGACCTTATGGAGGGTTCTTGGATTTCCAAATATTCATATGTAATAAAAGGGCCGGCGACAGTCTGAAGTTTGTCTGTCCACAAAACGCACTCTCACGCATGAATTCTGTGGAAACCGTAGACTCTCCATTCGTTAAACCTTAATCCCAAAATATCTAAAGCTAGTGGACGTGCTTTGAGTGCGAAGGGATTGTGCCGCAGTCACTTGCCAACAAGAGTCACGCGGCACGATTGTCCGTGAAAGACCTAGTAACATATTGTCTTTAGTAGCGATCACAAGGCGTTCACGTGACCTACGGCATGTAGTATGTCTGCGTCGTGAAGACTATAGGGGAAATGTCGTCAAGTGTTTAAATCGCGAAAATTCCCGACAATGTCAAGTAGTAACACGGTTATCGTAATTACAACAATCCCTGACAATGCAGTAAACAAGCTTAGTCGTGCTAGATTGCTTTTGTATCAATGTACATTTCTATTGAAATCGTGATATCATTGGCATTAAATTGACAGAGCATGGAGGTAGCTACCTCCATGGGCAGAGAGACAGACTAACGAAGTAACTGTGATATGAAATTGTAGAGGGCGTAATCGCTCAAATGAGCTTTCACTCGACAATGTGTGTCAAGTAATCAACTTCAATAAAACATTTGAAAGCACCAGTCTCCACAACAAAGAATTGTTCAAAGGCACTACACAAATGAAAGCTCAGATATTTTAACTGGGCTTTTCTGCTTACCTTCCAGTTTCGATGACTGGTATTCACGCCTTGTGTGCACATAACGCATGGGGTTTTTATCTTACATAAACAACAGGGATGCCGTACAAGAGATGCCGCTGTAATTAAGGCCTTTAGCAGCAGACACACTTCAGATTACAGCTGGCGTGGCAAGAGAATATAAAACAAGTTACCACCAGTACATATTACAATTATCTATTTTTACTAACAGAACACTGAACGAGAAATACATTAAGTACAAAATGTGCATAAAACTTAAAACAGATTTAGCCACATCCTCCAACGGTAATTAGCCTAGTGTAATCTGAGGAGAGATATCATCACTTTTAAGAGGCTCTGGCAGCAAAACCCGGTAAGCACATTCTGACGGCGTGGCGTAGTACACGAGCAAGTGCGCCCTCTAAAGCGGTTCTGATTTACATCTTTGAACGTGCAATAAATCCTTTACGACAAGCAAAGTTCATGAGACATTGATTTTTTTCACATAAGATTTGCATGATAATTTTAATACTGAAACTCAATAAAAAACATTTAAAAATTGTTCGCATATGAGGTGTAAAACTTCTACCGATTAATCAGAACTTCTGGACTCAATCGAGGCAAAAAATTTAAATTTAATAACTGTAGAAGCAAAACGCGATCAATTCAAGATGGCAGTCTGCTATATAAACGTTTTCTCTCTGTTTCGAAACACCAAATGAAAAAGCAGAAAAACAATTGTTACAGGTCGTGCTGTTAAAGTTAGTTTTAGAGGTACCTCCATAGTCGTAAAAAAGTCCCATAGAGGGCGTTGTTGTACACTCACGCCAACTGCGAAATGTTTGGTATAGCAGTGGTTATTATTATGCAAGTAAAACTCTTCAATCGTTCGTGTACATCCCTAGAGTGAACAAAATTTGTTATAATATGTACCTTAACAACAACAACTCAAACATTTAACATTCTCAAAATTCTTACCTGCACTTTTATAACTTTTGTTTAGTAGCCTTATACTACTTAAAGAATGTGACTCATTTCGAAAATAAGGCAATATATGCTAACTATTTCATAGAGATATATACCTGCTTACATTCTTTGCTTCACAACGTTGAAAATAATCGTAGGACGATATTACAATTTTAAGAAAACTTCAGTGTTTGTTTTATTTTTGATGTTTCTGGCGACATAATGAAGTGTCAACTCATTAATAAATGCTGCGATATTTTCAGGAAATACGAGAAGCTCATGATATGCCAGGTATCTGAATTTGTAGCCAATATTTAGTCAAATTAATGAATTTTGGCTGGTACATGCTAGCCTTCAGCAAAATTTAAATAAAATTGATGTATTTTGGTATGCATAAACGCACGTAATATTGTGAAGGGGACGTACGGTGTGGTTGTGGTAGAAATCCTATACTTGTTTTAATTGGTATATTACACACGAAAAAGGTTACAGTGTGGCAAAAGTGTACTATGAACCTTAGATTTACAGATTGATGTCTGTTGCTTGACCTGTTGTGATCTTCTAAGTGCTGACCTTAATCACGGTGGAGGGGCCGTGCCTTAATGCCATGATTCTGTTTTATGATGTGCAAAGTTTAACTCAGTGTTTGAGGGCAGCGTTAGACTATAATTGATCGTAAGTGGCGCTATTCTTCTCAACTGGTGTTGGTCCCTCTCCTGTCAGTGCCAGTTGCTGATATTTCAACAGCTTTTCAAGATCTCTCTTATTCTGTCTCTACATCTCTGTCTCTCTCTCCCTCTCTGCTGTGTGTCCGTCTGGCCAAAATAAAAATACAACATAGTGTTTTGGTATCTTAGCATAAGTAATTGCTATAGGAGCTTTCAAATACTTTACTGTTAATGTTGAAGACTTGAGAAAAAGTTCAGTAACTTTCTTATTTTCTCTGCAGTAAAAGCATTTCAGTTTTATAGGTGATTGACAAAAGTCACCTGATATCTACCATCGTCAATTTTCTATGCATATTTCAACCGGTGGTGGCGCCATAGTGACAAGGCTTGTGTGAGCAACCCTAAAACGTGGCTACTCCGTACAGTGCGCCCTCTCTTTGCACCACACAATTTTTAAATATACACAAATATTTGCGTGTTATTGTCGCTATATCAATCTGGCATAAAGACAAATAAAAATAAGCACTATGAAAATAAATTAAAATTAAATTCAGACACACCTGTTCTATCAGATTTTATATTAGAAATATAACATTAAAAGAGATTCGTGACTTGGACCTCGTTTGTTTTGCAGTTTGTAAATAACCATGAAAATTATAAATTGGTCTCACTTGACTCACGCCCGCAGAGGTAAATATACTATAATTTACATTTGTTAAAAGAAGGACACGAATCATATAGGTCTATAAATAAGTCACACATTTAAAAACAATGTCTGGTTGCATTAAGTAACTTGAACTCAAAAATCGTTGAAATGACAGGACAAAGGAAGTATCTTGGTTTGTTAATTGTAAATGTTTTCATTCGGTTTTTAGGTTAACGAAAAAGAAAAAAAGAACTATATGCACGCTGTAATTTAATTTGTGTCATTAAATATCAATTACTTCTTAATCATTGTACGCTAAACTAATATAAACCAACAAAATGTACTAATTGATTGCATGACGTAATTTCTGTGTTCTAAGCCAGTCTGACTTTTGCTCACGCACGTATATGGTTCATTGCACATTGTCAAAAATAAATTTGAATTAAATTCAACACTGGTCAGACTGATTTTTGTCATTCGTCATTCTCTTTCCTGGCTGCGATTGCTTCGTTATGAAATGTACATACCCAGGTATCTGTACAGTGTCGCTTAGGAACTCCCATTTTCATGACCGGCCCTCTCACGCCCGCTAGAGAATTCGAAGTTTTAAAGATTGCCAGCAACTGCTGGGTTCTAGTCTCGGCCACTCCTCAGAGCTTGAAGTTGAAAATCCCATACCGCGAACGATAAAAAATGTCCACCTGCTCGTTCTGTTCGCTGATACGGAAAATTGCCCGTCGGTACAATCAACATTGCTGCCATTGACGTAGGGGCGTGTCAATCTTCTGCTCTTATGCGCAAAAGATGGGCTTTCATCACTGTCACTTTGTCGATTTAAGTCTCAAGTTTAATGTTTGGCAACATTTTTCCTTTTTAAACAAAAGCTTGTCGGTAAAGCAAGGTCTTCAACATAAACATGGTTTAAAATAAAAAAGATTATGAAGAATAACTTCAGCAGCATGCCATGCTAATCACCGTCTCAGCCATCAACTTTTGTCAGCTGTCCCTGACCAAGCCGTCGGGCGTGTCAATCCCCTGATCAACTCCGACAGTGCTTGCGTTAAAGATAGGGCTTGCATCACCAACACCTTGTCGATTTGTGTCTCAAATCAGTTGTTCAGCAACGATTTTTCCGATGTTAACAAAATTTTGTCGATACATCGAACTTTTGACTTGAAATGATATTTACAATTAAAAAACCATCGCTGGTTGCTCTGCCAATGTTATGAACATATCTTCAGCTGAATGCCATATACAGTACAAATCACTGTCTTAGCTCGGGTATTTAACCCCGTTTCGGAGTTGAAAATGTCTTGAGGACATCCGAAAAATATGGCACTACCATGGGGTTCCTTCCTCAATGCTCATTCACATATAAGGACACATTTATTTTTCCATATTAAAGACGATCAAACTTTTTTAGTTTAATGAAACTAATTTTATTTCAACAGGAGAAACGACAAACTAGAGGCTCTTGTATTTTAAGTCTGTGGATGCTCGAACTAAACACTAAAACACATGTGTCTGTTATAAGACAATACTGCAGGGTTGATGAACTGTTATTGCTGTGGAAGCCTGAAACCGCGCCATCGTTTTACGGTAGGTGTTGTGGAATTTATGTCAACGCAATTATATGTAACAACGGTTCCGAACATCACTAAGTTGATGGCTGTGAAATACACTATATAAATGCAAATGCTCACTATACAAATAAGCCAGAAGGCTGTATTTGGTCAAATCTACAAACCAACTTAGAAATCCGCGAGAGTATACAATGTACATTTGTTAAAACTTACAAACAATGATGGCAAAGACATTCCTGTTCTACTAGATTTGAATCTCGAGAACGGAGTCACCCTACAAACGAGATTACCGCTTCGGCAAAGCATTCGCGTTTGACGTCATCCATAATTCTGTCATGAACTCAGACTGGTAGTCAACGTACCCTGTCATAAGTATATCTCAAGGGAAATCGTTTGCAGTAAGGAGTGGAGACAATATAACGAATCATTCAGCTCTGTCCGGATCCAGCGGGAGGGAGTGCACAATGTGGCAATGATGTCAGATCAAACCTAATTAATTATTTCTGATTAGAAATTGATAATTGTTCATAACATAGCTTCTTGTTGTTTCGGAGATGGGTGATCTTGAATTTCAATTGATGTCGTTGGAAATGAGTCGTCTTCGAAATTCTGAATAATGCAACCTAGAAAAATACATGAAAATCTATGAATAGATATCCATATGTTCATTCCTCGAACATCCAATCCTTCCATTTATTCAACCATTCATCCATCCATCATCGATCCATCCATCCATCGATCGATCTGTCTATCTATCTACCAGTCTCTCTGTATAATCTTCCTACCAACCTAGCTATATGTATAAATCTATCGATATATCTGTCGATCTTAGAGACTACATGTCTGTATCTCATTCTACTCTGTGTCTGTCTGTGCATTCATTAGTTCATGTCTCATTAAAGAATTGTTTTAAGACTGAAACAAGATTATCACCTGTAGCATACTTTAAAGCGTATTCAATTTATGTATATGAACATCCTGTCCACTCAGAGACCTGCGAGAACGAGAGTCGAAAGTCAACCCTACAAACGTTAAGGAAAACTACTACTTCGTCACCTCTTTTCGTTGTTAAACATGTGATACATGTTTTTAGAAAAAAAAGTGAAATTTCAAAGTATACACATTTCACTGGAAATGTTTTCTTTTGTTGACAAAAAGTCGAAGTGAATGTTTCAGTAATATTTTAAATTGAATTTAGCTACCGGAAAAGGTTGCTGATTTTGACCTGAAGAAAGATTTGGAAAATCGATTTTTTAAACTTTTTGACTGGCCTTTGACCATCTGATGGTTGGTTTTTGATTACTAACAAATAATACCAATGTAGTTTAAAAAGACATTGAATATACCACTGGAAAAAAAATTGCTTTTACGGTAATCCTGCCCAAAGAAATACTTTGTACTCACACGGTTGAGTTCGGGTCAGTCTAGTTGTCCATTGGAGTCTGTGTTGCCAGGACTACACAGATCAGCACTGGCCAATTTAGGTACAATGCACCTGCACTGCTTTCACCTTCGGAAAAAATGTGCATTTTAATCATGATTGCATATTAGTGTATTTGCATTGTCACTGTAGAGTATTTTTAAATGGCTCAAAAAGAATGGTTATCGAAATACCACGAGTAGAAATCGTCTTTATGCATTTAAAAATAAAACACTCACTTTCTTTACTTGTGCCACCTGCATCTGTTGTACCTGTTGGCCCGGTTGGATTATCTGGTGCTGCTGTATTGGGAGGATCTGCTCAGAAAAAAAAGAAGAAGATCAAGTTTTTCGAGCGATTTCAGATGCTTAAGTATCACTTGATAATCTTTGGTAGAAAAAACGACACTGACAAAAAATCAATCGCAAGTCAGTACGCAATTATTTGTGTTGAAAGCCAAATGTTGTACCGTGTCACCATAAAAGTATACACACTGTCCGAGAAAGCGCGCATATTTCTAAAATTGCGAATGCAGAAAATCGTGTCATAGACATTTGTTCACTGTGTGCGTTAGCTTTAATCTGAAAACATTGCATAAAGCCTTGAAATTTGTAAGGAAGTATCTGATATGATGTGCGTAGTTTAGTACTATAGTATTACATGATAAAAGCGGCAAACTCATCCAATAATTGTTAGATTATTTAAAGAATAGAGAGAGATCTGTTGACATAAATTGTACCAAATATGTGAGTAATTTCTACCCTAAATTATTTTCTGATGTCTAAATGTTTAGTACTCGTTGTATAACTTGTATATGATAAACGCTATCGCAAGGGGAACTTAAGATCATGGATATTTAAAATGTACGCATGGAAAAAAAAGAGTTATTGTTTGGCCATGAAACCTTTCCTGTGAACGGAGTTTCAGAAAACTGAAAAATCTAACTTGCAAATTGTGATCTTTAACATCCCTTAAACAAATTAAATTGCTGAAGGAGAGCCTTTACAGTTTAAAATTGAGAAAGCTTTTTAAAAAACAACAGCAACAAAACAACAACAACAAAACAACAACAACAACAACAACAACAACAACAACAACATCACCACAAACAAAAGCGGTAAAGAGCATCACATAATCAGGGACTCTGCACAATACTCAAAATAGAACTAAATCGCCATTCACAAAAAACGCAACGATGTGCGTGTTTTAATTAACCAAGTACCCTTACCTGTACAGTCCTTTCCTCCAGCTTCACCGCTGTTCGTTCCTAAATTCAAACAGAATTCGGCATCAGCAGGATCGACACCACTGCCTATGATTGTTACGCACAGCTGTGTTGCAGCCGTACAATCTGCTTCACTGGCAAATTTTAGATTTACCGTGTTGTCTTCTATGCCTTCACCGATAACACCAGCTGGAATTGCGTAAGGAAAATGGTCGCGATTTGCTGTTTGTTGTGTTCCAATCTTATCGCCATTGCTATTGGCAAAGTGGACTTCAATTAGGTCAACATATCCCTCGACAGTGCTTGCACTAACGGTGACAGTAAATTCTATGGTAGTGTCCGTCACTCTGTTGTATGTTATATCAGCAGGATCGCTCGGGCCGGTCAATGCGTAACCGTCTATTGTGATATCTGTAAATGGAAAGTATATTGTATTTGGTCAACCAATCGGGTAAATAAATCTATTTATCGAATATTGCAGCAAATATATCATCCGCTATTGGCCAGTTCGTTTACGTAATGCCCTAAGGAATACAAATATTAGTTTTTCATTACATTAACACATATTAGTGATTGCAGAGAGGCATAATTCTAATCGATAGATCACCAGAAACTAGCACATATCGACAACAATTTTGATCATAGTCTTGGACGGTTTACATGTTTTCATTTCCAAACCAATACAGAAAATGTATTTTTCAAACTTTTATTTGTGGGGAAACTCTACACCTCAATAATAGTTCTTTTGCACAAAGAGTCAAGGTGAAATTTTTACTGTTTTTGTTTTTATTTGCATCTCTGATACGTTATTTGGATGACGTCAAGCTCTGATATTATTCCTGTACGAAGAGGTTAGAATATATGGTTCGTCAATATTTGAATTACAATGAATATAACGTGATTGCCATTGTAGCTAGAATGATGAAACCATCGTGGGAAGTTTATAATTCCGCTTGGTGAAAAATTTCAATTTATAGATCATATCATCTCAAAAAAATTAAATAGAGATTATACGCAGAGTTATATAGAATTCTGAGTAAGAAATGGAGTCTATTAAATTATCAATTCGGTTGCTCTTTAAACATCGGAAAAAAATCAGGGTTTAATTAGCCTTGGGCCTGCACAAATGTATACTATTTTATCATAAAATAAAAAATTCAAAAATTCAAAAATTCAAAAACGCTATAGCTTACGATACTACAGAATACACAGTAAGAAACTGATGAGAACTCTTGATGTGATTCTGTATGTTGCTGATATCAAATCTTATTAAAATCAGATAGGGACTCACCGGTTCCAAGACTGCACTGCAAGACAGCGTAAAGTATTACCAGAACGTACGACCATCGGTTACAGCTCGATCTAAAAATGAACAAATGCGGTAGAAATGGTTATAAATAAGATGAAGGTGAGAAAACAGTCTTTTGTCTTAAACTAATTTTATCTACATCATGACCACTACGTCGGAAATATATTGATTTGGTTTTCAGAAGTGAATGAAATTCCCCGTCAACGTTCAAATCATACTAACAAATCGTAAATGTACTTACTGCTCCATCTTCGCAGATGTTCCCGTCAGGGTGAACTGGGAAGGCACAAACTTTTACCAATCATTTATAGCAAAGCGAAGATTGTCATTGGTTGTTTCTATTGCCATAGGGTGTGTTTTCGCACGGCGCATGGTGAAGGGTCGTAACCAATAAATTCGCGCCATGTCACTTAAAAATAATGGGATTCCATTTACAGATAAAAGTATGAACGTTGTCTAATTTGTCATTTGTAATTACAGTTTTTGTTTTTGTGTTTCCGTAGATACATGCAAAAATACTGTTATTTTCAATCTACTGACTTTTATGAAAACTTCCAGGCAAATACAAGCAAGGCAAAAGAAAGAATTTCGGCAATACCAGGAGTAATGAGATAATCGAATAGTTAGTTTCACATAGACTTGCTCCAAGTAAAACTTTTGTAAAGCTTTTACACTGGTTTAAATAGTTCAAAATGATATACACGATATATACTTATAAAGGGCATGTACCTCTATTGAACCTTATTCTCTTTTTCATACTTTCAACTTTATAAAGCTCCAGTCGGTGAACATAGGCGAGAAAACCAATGTGTTCAGAGAGAACCAACAGACGCTCAATGTTCTAGTTTGTCTTGTTCCGTGAAGAGTGCTAATTGTGTTTGACATTAGCAAAGTTGGGCTACGTCAAGATTTGGCAACTAGCCGAGTATTTCAGCATCAGTTGATATTTTTCCGGTGAAAAGTTTGTTTATGTAACGGAAAGGACGCTTTGGTCAGAGTTAATACCATTCTTTTAATATGATTTTTCATGTCGTGTTGAGCCACGACTTGACAGCACCAATCAATCATGTACACTCGTAACGACGCTCTCCGTCGTGACTTGTCATTGTTGACAGATCTGTCAAAGTTTTGTATACGTAAAATATGAGAAAATTGCATGAAGATCGAATGCGCATCGGGGACAGATATTCTGGTCTTCCTCTTATGTAGACAGATTTTAAAGCTCTTCAAATCAGGAAAGTTTTCATCATTTTGGTTTTTCGGAAATCAAACGTTTTATTTTTGCCAATCGAGTTGAACATACGGAATGCAGTAATTTTGAATCTTAGAGGTAAGAAAATGGCGATGGCAATCACATTCTAACATGATAACAACTCTTAGAGCTCTCTGTTGAGAGCGTGCTATAAATTTAACGATTATAGAAGGAATCAATTGAGAGAAACTAATCTAAAGGTTTGATTATGGGCAAGGGCCATTAAAATCAAACGAAAATCAATGTCAAATTACGATGACAAGTGACAGTTTTGCGGAGCCAAGAGACGGCATTTGAACGTAACAGCGCTGTAGCGGAGAGTTTAGTTGGCAGTACAAATTTCAGACTGAACTCGGTCCTACCAGTCAAGGCAAGTTGTGCCCTACTCGCTGAGACGTTAGAACACCGCTTGTGCTTGGAGTACACCACTAGAAGAAAAACGAGTGAAATCGGGGAGGGGGAGTTATATTCGAGTTCGATTTTTTACGGAGTCACGTGCATCTTCGTCCATTTTTGCTTCTTCCTCAGTGCTCCGTGCGTGATTGTGTAAACAACACTGAAGCCAGTATATGCGACTAAAAGATGCGTCTAAATTTGTAATATAGGATTTCTAAGTTTTCAGTAATGAATAATATTTTCTCCTTTCTGTGTGTCCATGAGTGTTCCTCGTTTAACGCAAAGAGTTGCTCGGCGTACTTAACTTAGACAATAACGTGCGTTCAGGCGGGAAAACAAACTAGGCTGCCAAAACATTTATGTTATTCGAGGTCTTATTCACTGATTACCCTTGGTTGTGCTATGCCAACAAAAAGCATTTAGTAGTGTAATGTTGGACAAAGTTATGACTGACCGACTTTAATGAGTGTTCTGATCAGCAGGGCCTTGTTGGAGATTTATTGGATTCCTAAATATAACTATGCAATACAAGGACCGGGACAGTGCGATTTGTTACACTCCCTCTCGCGTTCTACGGGTCCACGAGTTTACTAGTATACGAAGGTATTGTGTCGCAATATTGACAACAAAGTCGCGTGACTAGCTTGTCTGCGAAAGCGCTATGTTTGTTTTCTTTATCGATCATTTGGCGTTCGTGTACAGCGAGTCGAATCCCTGCGTTGTACAAGCTATAACGTAATTGGCACTTTGCGTTTCAATCAATCAAATTCCAAGCCATGCTAAGTAGAGCATGGCTTCGTTCATTACAAGAGTCCCTCGAAATGTATTCACCAGGCTTGGTCGTGTTAGATTGCTCTTGATTCATTCAATAGATATTGCAATTTAATATTCCTCATCATACGGCACTGTGCTCCATAGAGCACATCACAATTGCAAACACTTGCTGAATTTGACGAGGAGCCTGACTAGCAAGATAATTATGATATTATTATTATTATTATAAACTTTATTTCGGACTTAAGGTTCCAAGACAAGAAATGTGACCTTTTAATCTAACAATTCTCTAACGGTTAATAAACTCAGAACCCCTGTAAAGTATACATTTTCTGAAAGCCTACATATATGGGAACATTTTGGTAACCACAGTGTCACCATTATTTACATAACTATCACGTGACAAGATAATTTGCATAACCTTTCAAAAGTCGGTTTTCCCTATGTTTTGTCTCAATACTTCAAAATATCTGACTCAATCTTGCTGGAATGCAAGCTGTCACAATGCTCTTTCAAAGTGTGTCTCAGATTTTTTATATCTTGCTTAGTTTTTGTGGAGCACAATTTTAAAGAAATCAACTATGGTAAAATTCACTGCTCTGGAAGTTTTTCTGGCATAAAAACTGTTTAAGAAGGTTTAAAAAAATTCTGAGACACACTTTTGAAGACCTGTAGGATAGCTTGCACTCACATGAATTTCAGCTACATATCTCAAAGCATTGAAACAAAACATAGGGAAAACAGATTTTTGAAAGGTTATGCAAATTACCTGTCACGTGATAGTTATGTAAACAATTGTGACACTATGGTAACCAAAATGTTCCCCTATATCTAGGCTTTCCGAAAATATACAATTTACGGGGGTTCTGAGCTTATTAAACACTAGAGAATTGTTAGTTTAAAATGGTCAATTTCTTGTCTTGGAACCTTAAAAGTCCATATAAATGTTGTGAAATGTTATTACAGACTCTTTGAGGAATTAATTGTTCTCTTGCATACTGGTTGAAACAAAAAACAATCAGTTAAAAAAAAAAAGAAGCTTATTCCAAACCTTAACTATATCAGATTTGAAGTACAATAAGTCACATGTACGTACAATTGTATTACTGCTGTTCAAAAGTCGCTCTCTCAAACCATAAATCTGTTTACGCATTTGAGCGTCAAAGTTATTGATACTATTAGATACAAACATTGAACTCGCACTACTCCGTTTTTCATAACCCAATAAGGGTCGTGCAGCATTGTTGTATGCAACTTTCAATTTACGCATACAGCCACAGAGTAATTACTCCAGAGTGGTCCTCCATATAGCTGGTAACAATACGCTTTAAATAGAACACACTTAACATGAAACGTACACTTGCAGAAATTTCTCATCAACATATTTGCTGAAATATAAAGATATCTCGTCTGTCGCTCGATGTCATCGTCATCTCTAAAGCGGTCAGATAAGACAACACCAAGGTATTTTTTCTTAGAAACAACTTCTAATTTAACACCGTTGAGATACACAGAAGGAATTTTACACATCCTACTGTGATTAGGAAAATACACATGCAGTTAGTCTTTTTGCTATTAAAAATGATGTCATGTATACCACCATAGCAAGTGCAAACATCTATCAATTTCTGTGTACCTTTTGCAGAAGGACTAATTAAGCAGATATCATCTGCATACAGTAAGTGATTTACAAAAACACCACCGATATTACAGCCTGTATTCGAATTTGTTAAGAGAATACTCAAGTCGTCCATATAAACATAAAAAGCTTAGGTGACAGTATACCACCTTGCTTGACACCATTTGTCACAGTAAAGCTATTCGATGTGAGAGCACCCAACGAATAGCAATAACTTGAGTTCTATACCAACAAACAAGGAATCTAACAATAAAAACAGGAATATTACGCTGAATTAACTTTTTGAAAAGTGTCCAATGGTTACTCTGTCAAAGGCCTTAGAGGCATCCATGAAGGTAATAAATACATTGCTGCCATAACTTCTGTAAAAATGAATTATTTCCTTCAAAATAAAAACACACATATCAGTGGAGTGACCTGATTTGAAACCAAACTGGTAGTCTGTCGTCCCAAGATATGATTCAATATGACGCAATATAACTAACTCAAGAATTTTAGAAGTAACAGTACAGAGGGCAATAGGACGATAGTTGTTCTTGTCAGTTATGTCACCATTTTTATCTTTGGTGATTGGAACTAGAATAGTGTTCGAAAGTCTTTCGGGGCAAACTACATGAACTAACATGGCCGTAAAGCACATACTGAGCAGAGTTGAAACTTTACTGCTGGCATACATAAAGTGTTCGGATGAAAGAAAGTCAGAACCAGGACTTTTGTTAGCCTGGAGGTTGGCAATAGCATCACGAATATCACCAGGGAAGATAGTGAAATTATCTCCCAGAGTACAGTTGTCAATAGCATCATATACAAATTTCTTATCCTTAGTATTGTTTACAGAGTTATAAATGTCACAATAATGGTTACGCCACATTTCAACAATGTCTTCATCACCTGAGCAGCCATTAATATTATTTGGTCTGGACATGTGATTTTTCTTACTATTGACAGAGTTCCAAAATTTCTTACAATTACCAGAGGAGAGATTAGTCGCCATGGCATCAGCTTTCATCTGTTCCTCATTACGGCGGCACAGCCGCAAAGCATACTTGAAGCGCGCATGTGTACGTCGTTTAAGGTCATACAATGGACCACTCCTAGGCTTCCCAGAATCACGCCAAAGCTTAAAAGAATCACGCGCAATAGAATGGACCTCTTTCACATGGTCATTCCATCCTATAATATTACAATCCTTACTGTGAGTTTTTGACATAATATGAGTGCCAGCAGCGAAAAGACTGTTATGAAATTGTAGAGGGCGTAATTTCTAAAATGTTAAATGTATCGACTATATACATAAATTAATCAATTAAACAATTTCAGGCATCCGTCTCCACAGCGAAGTAGCATTTAACGAGAGTATACATAAAAGAAATGTCAGTTGTTGTTGATTTTCTTGAAGTTATAAATTGGCGTATTTGACTATAAATTAGTCTAATTTGACATACGCCCGTGCAGGTAAATATTATATATTGTTTACACTTGTCAAAACCAGAACACGAATCGTATTGGTCCATTATATATTTTAATAAAATGTCAGGGCTTAAGCAAATTCAATAATCAAAGAAATGACAGGACAAATGAAGGTCGCTTGACTTGTTAGTTGTGGATGTTTTCGTTCAGTCTTTTAGTAAACACACAGAAAAACATATGCAGACTCGCAACGGGTATTGTTTATGGCGTGAAGCGGCTACGTAACCCATCCATGTTCGCCTCGCCTCAGGTTGCTCTCGCCTCTCTTTTCCGAAGAGTGCCGACCATGCATCCTTCGGTAATTTTCGGATTTTCGCCAATTGTTAAGCGAAAGTATGTTCGGCAAAGTTTCTGCTGTTGTTGTCGTGCGGTGCTGAGCGGAATTGACGTGCTGGCGAAAACGGGAGTGTTTTGAGCTTCAGGAAAGTGAGTTTTACCGTTTTAAAAATTACCTCTCATATTTTTATGAATATATAATGAGTGTGTTTGAACCAAATTTGAAAGTCTTTTATCGATACTGTCTGGTTTTACTCAATGGTTTACGGTCAGTCATACCGTCTTTTACACGTGCGTCAAGGACGTGCGTGTGTCTGAAATTGCTGGCGTGTTATGTTTTGCTTGGCGTGAAGCGGTGTTTCTGGCCTGAGAGCTCACAAAGTAACTATGGTTGCTAGGCGACTGGCAGTAAGATGCCATCTCGTCGTATTTTTCGCATAATCTCGCGCAATTATCAACCAAAAACAAAGCCTCCAAAAAGTTTAACACATTTGAAGCTCATTTTAATATGAAAATCCAATAGTCTACCGAGACGACCATGGAACAAAAGGCATGCTGCGTTTCCAGTCCGTGGTAAACATAAAAGAAAGATGTAGAAGCAGGCAATAGCGACGTATCGTTGTAATTTTATTTTCTCATTAAATATTAATTTATTGCTTCGGGGACTCGCTTTCTCTGGCTCCGATTGACTGTGGCTACTCAGCGTTGAAATTTGCACTAAAGCCGGGGGTTCAGTACAGAGTCGCTTCAAACTCCCATCTCCAATTGACAAGCATCACGCCCTCTCACGTCCATTCGAGAGATTTTGAAAAAATGCAAGCAACAGCTGAATCCAACTCACAGACGGTCGACCCTCTCAGCAAGAAAATGAAAATCTCCAAATCCCGCGAACAAGAAAAAATACTGACAAGCTCAATCTCTGTTCGCTGACAGGGAAAATATCGCCCATCCCCACCATCAACTTTGGTTGCAATTGGCTGTTTCTTACCAAGCCGCAAGGTTGTGTCAATTCTCTGCAGGATTTCAAACAGTGCTTGCGCTAAAGGTAGGGCTTACATCACGAGCACCTTCTCGATTTGTGTCTTAGGGACTGTTCAGTTTCTTCGACCTGGGGGCGGTGGATTCATAGAGGGTCACCCTTTATTGACTTTGGTGATAGGGGGTCACCATGTTTTTGAAGTGCCCATTGGGGGGTCAGTGTGTTTTTGAATTTTGACACAGGCTCATACGTGCCTGAAATGCAACGTGTGAGCCACAAATTTCACCATTCAGTTGCATTTTTTTGCGCGCCCTCCGGGTGCGTAATTTTAATAACCAGATATATTTTTTAAGCACAAACGACTTTAACATATCAGGCATACATATATCAGAGATATCTGTATGTTCAATATTTTTCAGCGCACTCTTCGAGCGCATTACTTTAACATATCAGACATTTTTCAGCACTCCCTTCGTGTGTATCATTTTAATATACAAAACATATATATCAGAGATATCAGGATGTTTCATATTTTTAGGCGCGGCCTTCGGGTGCCGTACTTTAATAAATCAGAGATATATGTCAGAGATATCTTGATGTTTGCTAAGTGAAAGTGTACCATTATGAAATCTGCAGTTCATATGGAAAGCATGACAAATTCCTGACTTTTCTGTTTTCTCTGAGAATTCAGTATAAGAAAGCAATATGCACAAATATTTCACAATATATAATTGATAGAGTGAGATATTTTAAAAATAGAAAAGTGGCAAGATATTTTTCGTTCTCATTGGTGCAACTATTTTCCTTTGTGTCACAGGTTTTCTGTAAAAAGATGCTTTTCTATGACTAAAGTACCAGTTCACTCAAGACAGTTTTCGTCATTGTTAGCTGTGCTTTATTGTTTTTAATGTTAAAATAAAAGGTCCTCTTAGACACTGCACACATCAGATATTGCTTAAATAGCTATCAACGGTTTCTCAGGAGATCTAATTGGTTGGCTGGCAAGTCTTAACACCATTCAAAGTTTTTGATTTACTGCTCTTTCCTCTTTGATATTGATGAGTCATATGCATTTCTGTACAACGATTTAGGACATCTGGTTAAGCATAGAAAGTGTGAAATACAATTCCACAGCTCATTCAAAATACTGTATTCAAACTTTAAAATTGATACTTTGAAATTCCTATCTTACAACTGACATGTCAACGATTTCATTGAAACACAGTATATTATATTATATATATATATATATATATATTATATATATATATATATATATATATATATATTATATATATATATATATATATATATATATATATTCTTCCTTTTGTTTTACCGTTGTTGCGCGGGGTCACCCTGTTTTCAAAATTTGGAATAGGTGGATCAGCCACTTTTTGACGTCGGCAAAAATAATCAACCGCCCTCTCCCTCGGCCGAAGAAACTGACCAACCATTTTCCCGATGTTAATAAAATTTTGTCGATACACTCATTTTTGGACACAAAATATAGTTAAAAATAAAAGAGCGTCGCTGGTATAGTTGCTCTGTCAATACGGATTATGAACATATCTTCAGATTAATGCTATATATAGTGTGCAATACTGTCTTAGCTCTGTTATAAAACCTCCTTTTTTGAGTTAAAAAATTCTTTCGGACATCTGAAAAACCAGGCTTTACCATAAATGTCCTCCCCGAATGCTCATTCGTACATAAGGACACATTTATTTGTCAAAATTAAAGACAATTAACATTCTTTAGTTTAATGAAACTAATTTTATTTCAACAGAAGAAACTTCAAACTAGACGCTCTTGAATTTTAAGTCAATGGATGCGAGAACTGAATACTACTTCATATGTGTCTATTGTAAAATGGTACTGCAGAGTTGATTAACTGTTGCTATGAAACAATAAACCCAATGGTTTTCGTATTTTTTTAAAATTTAAGTCAGCACAAAGACAGGTAATAACGGTGTCGAACATCACAAAGTTCATGACTGTGAAATACTTAATAACTCTTTCAGTCATAGGATAACTCTATATAATTGCAAATGGTAGTGAATACAAATCAGCTACAAGGCTGGGTTAGGTTAAATCTACGAACAAAATTAGAAATCCGCGAGAGCATACAAAGCACGTTTGCTAAAACCTACAAACATTAATGTTAAGGACTTTCCTGTATTACTAAAGTTGAATCTCGAGTCACTGATAGTACCATGTCATAAGTATCTCATAAGAAATGCCTCGTTTTCAGTAAGGGGTGGAAACAATTTAAAGAATATTAAAATTCAGTTCTGTCCAGCGGAGTGAGTGCACAATACGGGAAAGATATTGGATCCGGTCTTAATGACTATTTCTGATAAGAATTTCATAATTGTTCATATCATAGCTTGATGTGTCTAGATGGGTGATCTTGAATTTGAAATGATGTTTCGGAAATGACTTGTCTTCGAAACGTTGAATCGTACCACCTGGAAAAATACATGAAAACAATGGATAAATATCCATTCGTTTATTCCTCGAACTGTCAATCCGTCCACTTATTCGCCCATCTGTTCATCTGTTTATCTATCTATCTATCTATCTATCTATCTATCTATCTATCTATCTATCTATCTATCTATCTATCTATCTATCTATCTATCTATCTATCTATCTATCTATCTATCTATCTATCTATCTATCTATCTATCTATCTATCTATCTATCTATCTATCTATCTATCTATCTATCTATCTATCTATCTATCTATCTATCTATCTATCTATCTATCTATCTATCTATCTATCTATCTATCTATCTATCCATCTGTCTGACTGTCTGTCTGTCTTTCTATCTATCTATCTATCTATCGATCGATCGATCGTTAGTTCTATCGATTGATCTT
The DNA here is from genome assembly GCF_041260155.1 of Ptychodera flava. Taxonomy (NCBI): domain Eukaryota; kingdom Metazoa; phylum Hemichordata; class Enteropneusta; family Ptychoderidae; genus Ptychodera; species Ptychodera flava. The sequence continues at coordinate 10,823,732 of NW_027248277.1, read as the reverse complement.
GCTGTTTCTCTATCCATCCATCCATCCATTCGTCCATCCATCCATTAATCCATTTATATTCCGTCCATCTACCTATCCTTCTATCTAATATGACCACTTAGCTAGATGTATAAATCTATCTTGATATCTGTCGATATGGCAGACTTCATAAATCTATTTTATTCTCCCTCTCTGTCTGTCTGTGCATTTATTTATTCTTCCTCGAGGGTGAGAGTCCAAAGTCAACACTGCAAACATTAAGGGAGCTACTGCGTCGTCATCTCTTTTCTTTGCTAAATATTGACACAAATTGTCAGGAAAAAACTTTAAAGTGGAATTTCAAAATATACAATATTTCGCTAAAAATGTTTTCCTTTGTTGACAAAAAGTCTAAGTCAGTTTCTCAGCAATTTTTGAATTGAAATTAGCTACCGAAAAACGTCACGAATTTTGACATGAAGAAATATTTGGAAAATTGAATGTTTTAATCTTTTATTAGTATTTGAATGTTTTTGATTTCATGTTGAAAAAATTATGACCAATGATGGCTGGTGTTTGATTAACAGATAATGCCAATGTGGTGTAAAGAGAAAATTAATATACCACTGGAAAAGCAACTTTGATTTTACGGTCATCCTACCAAAGAAATCCATTGTACTCACACTGTTGGGTTCGGTTCAGCCTAATCGTCTATCAGAGTCTGTGTTGCCAGGACTAGAATGCTCAGCGCCGACCAATTTAGGTACAAAGCCCCGGCACTACTTTCACCTTAGGAAAAAATGCATTTTAATAATTGCATATTAGTTTATTTGCCTTGTCACTGCAGAGTATTTGTAAATGACTTTATCAAATCCTCGAAAAGTATGATTGTCGAAGTTTTTAAGAGTAGAAAACGTCTTTATAGAATTAAACATAAAACACTCACTTTCTTTGCTTGTGCCACCTGCATCTGTTGTACCTGTTGGCCCGGTTGGATCATCTGGTGCTGCTGTATTGGGCTGATCTACTCAGAAAAAAACAAACAGAAGAAGATCAAGTTTTTCTAGCGATATCGGATGCTTAAGTATCACGTGATAATCATTGATAGAAAAATCACAGAGACAAATACGCAACCCTAAGGATATAAACAGTTGTTGTTTGTGTTGAAAGTCAGATGTTGTACCGCGTGGCCACAAGAGTGTATTCTGTGCATTATAGAAGATATCAAAGTCTGTGTCGTTTAAGTTTTCGCAACATTTGGAGCATGAGCTTTAATCTGGAAACATTGCATTAAGCCTTAAAATGTATACAGACGTCTCTGATATTATGTGCAAAGTTTGTTTTTATTTTTCCTTGTCGAAACTCATTTTTTCTTAAACTACTCATTAGATAAAATTTCGGCGTGCAGGTTTCTAGGGATAAAAGGCCTCCATCTAAGATGTAATCATACATGCCAAAATTTGGTGGGGCATCAGTCACTAATTTTGGTCTAAAATGCAAAACAAATCTTCTTTCTGACAGAAGTCATACTAACCCTATTTGTATCAAAAGTTAACGCTATTTGTAACACTTAAAACATAAATTTTGCTCTTCCAATAACATGGTTTCAAAATAGGGCAGTTAGGTCGGCTGGTTTTCTTTTCCCCATATTTTTTTTTCAATATGCACTTTTCAGGGGTTCAGGGCGATCTAACACTTACCACAACATTTCCAGAAAAAGCGTATCATACATATTAAAGGACTAATTACATAAAAGACGTCGACGTCCCAAGCAAAAATCAAATATCAGGTGACGAACACGTGATTTTACGGGGGTTTTCTGTCTTTTTGTTTCTTCCGTGTTTACGTTGCTAAAAGTTTAGGGTCGCAGTCTAAAAAATAGGGTAGGTCGGGTTATCGGAACAGGACAAATTTTTTCTTTTGCCTATCCTATCCATCTGCAGGCCACCGAGACTTTGGTCGGCCTCTGTAAAGGATGCTTCATAGTAACTTAAATCATCATCAACACTTTACATTTTAAAAACTTTCAATCACGTCGCCCTCGAGTTCTATATTTTTTTCCTCCTTCAGTCGTATTTTTCTCTGTATTACTCCACTAATAATGCCGTACAGCAATGACAATGCCGTAAAATCGATAATTTTATCAAGCTTCAGCAGCCGAAAACCATATGGAATTAAGGCAGAAAGGACCCATCATGTAGTTACTCATAACCCAAGCCAGGCACAGATAGGTGAGACACTACACATACGGTGTCCAAAGTTAGAGAGTGGAGTCGTTTATGTTCCAGATACCTTCGATCTGGTATTTGACCTTATAGTATCGGTCACCCAAATAACCGAGTAGTTCAGAATATCATAAAAATATAATCAAGTGCATTGTTTTAGAATTCGAGGGACAGATACTTCTCGATCTTAGTAATCATAATGTTATTGAATGTTATCGTGATCCCTATGAACATAAAAAGTAGAGATGAAACGTGATTCTGAAGAGTATTCAGAATGAAAATCTCCGAATCTAAGAAGTGGTGCGGCCGATGCAGATAATAACATCGTTTATGATAGTCTACCTCTTGAGGTTTATGATACGAAATATGCCATGCACTTGACTCATCCCTTCATCAAAGGTCATAGGGTTACTTATCCATCAGCGCTCTGCAGCAACATCGAGTGGGAAATTACCCTTGTGTCTCTGTCTCCTAGTTAATTGTCAGTGAAAATCTCCCTACAGCAGGTTATACAAACTGACGAATATTCAATTTGAATATTAAAATGGTTGTAGACTTCATGACACTACTGACACTGGAAATGCATTCAACATTTGAATTTACAGTTGAGAAATACCTAAAAAAACAACATTTTCCGACGTTGAAATATTTCAGGGCTAAAAGCAAAACTAAGAAATCATTCTTGATATTAAAACAAATGCAAAACCAACTGGAACGTTCCAATGCCTGCTCAGAGGATCAACCAAAACCAACCTTTAAGGGACCCATCAAAGGCAAAATTCTTAGATACTCGCCTACATGCAATACCCAATCGATTTCAAGAAAAATGTAGCATTCTTCACAAGCAAATTAATAGACAGAGAATGCACGGCAACATAAACCAAACAGAAACCATACTCAAAACCGTAAATAGAAAAAACAAACAAACAAACATTCACAACATAAAATGACTTGATCTTCACAACAACATTTAGGCTCAACACATATCAAAACAAAGGATAAAAAAGAAAGCCCGTCAAAATATTTGGAAGAACTTGATAAGTGGAAGCAATAAAAACCCTTTTGCCGAAACAACCAACAAGAGCCTACAATAAACAACAAGTGTATAAATTAAAGCAGCGGCATTGAGGGTTCAAATGAATCCAAACAAATGCCAAGGCCGTATCTGTGATGAATTATCTGAAAATTAGGTAAAACGTCACCACAAGGAACCTTCATACAAAATGTCAAAGCAATAGGACGAGTAGATTCTAAGAAGAAGATTTTTGACCGTTTTTTTAGCAAAAATGGCGAAATTGCCAAAAAGAGTCGTGCATAGATCAGCACAATTCAATACGTCTTGAAGGAATTATCTACAGAAACCTGTATACCAAATTTCAAAAAAAAACCATCTCGCAATTTTAGAAAAGATATTTTTTTGAAAAACGACATATTCCCCAAAATATAGACCTAAATACGAATATTTCATCAAGATTTCATCAATACGGCCAAGTTTTTTGAAAATTAGGTTTTTTTACAAAATTATTAAATTTTGTTACAAATAGGGTTGATTGTTACAAATAGGGTTGATTGTTACAAATAGGGTTGACACGTCAACCCTATTTGTAACAATCAACCCAATTTGTAACAAAAGTTAACCCCATATAGGTTTAGTATGATTTCTGTCAGAAAACAAGATTTTTAACATTTTTGACCGAAAATGGTGAAAATTGCCCCGAAACAAACCTTTGGCATGTATCTGCACAACTCGATTATATCTTACGAGTAGGCCTCTTATACTAGGCAACCTGCACAACGAAAGTTAATCTAACGAGCATTTCCGGAAAAAATGAGTTTCGACAAGGAAAAAATAAAAATTGCCCCAAATCATACTAATATGTATATGTCATCAAGATTTCATCAAATACGGCCAAGTTTTTTTTGAAAATTATTTTTTGTTTTAAGTTGGTTAAATTTTGTTACAAATAGGGTTGATTGTTACAAATAGGGTTGACACGTCAACCCTATTTGTAACAATCAACCCAATTTGTAACAAAAGTTAACCCAATATAGGTTTAGTATGATTTCGGTCAGAAAACAAGATTTTTAACATTTTTGACCGAAAATGGAGAAAAATTGCCCTGTAACAAACCTATCTGCACAACTCGATTATATCTTACGAGTAGGCCTCTTATACTAGGCAACCTGCACAACGTAAGTTAATCTAACGGCATTTTCGGCAAAAATGAGTTTCGACAAGGAAAACAAAGAAAATTGCCCCAAAACATACTAATATGTACATTTCATCAAGATTTCATCAAATACGGCCAAGTTTTGTAGAAAATTAGGTTTTGTTTCAAGTTGGTTAAATTTTGTTACAAATAGGGTTGATTGTTACAAATAGGGTTGACACGTCAACCCTATTTGTAACAATCAACCCAATTTGTAACAAAAGTTAACCCCATATAGGTTTAGTATGATTTCGGTCAGAAAACAAGATTTTTAACATTTTTGACCGAAAATGGTGCAAATCGCCCCGAAACAAACCTTTGGCATGTATCTGCACGACTTGATTATATCTTACGAGTAGGGCTCTTATCCCTAGGAACCTGCACAACGAAATTTAATCTCACGAGCATTTTCGGAAAAATGAGTTTCAACAAGGAAAACAAAGAAAATTGCCCCCGAACATACTAATATATATATATTTTATCAAGATTTCATCAAATACGGCCAAGTTTCTTTGAAATTTAGGTTTTGTTACAAATAGGGTTGATTGTTACAAATAGGGTTGACACATGTCACCCCTATTTGTAACAATCAACCCAATTGGTAACAAAAGCAGTTTCGGAAAAATGAGTTTTGACAAGGAAAAAAAAGAAAATTGCCCTCAAACATACAAATATGCATATTTTATTAATATTTCAACATATACGGCAAAGTTTTTTTGAAAATTAAATTTTGTTACAAATAGGGTTGATTGTTACAAAATAGGGGTAATACAGCGCTAAAGGTAGGGCTTACATCACGAGCACCTTCTCGATTGTGTCTTAGGGACTGTTCAGTTTCTTCGACCTGGGGGCGGTGGATTCATTGGGGGTCACCCTTTTTGACTTTGGTGATAGGGGGTCACCATGGTTTTTGAAGTGCTCAATGGGGGGGGGGGTGTCAGTGTGTTTTCGAATTTTGACACAGGCTCATACGTGCCTGAAATGCAACGTGTGAGCCACAAATTTCACCATTCAGTTGCATTTTTTTGCGCGCCCTCCGGGTGCGTAATTTTAATAACCAGATATATTTTTTAAGCACAAACGACTTTAACATATCAGGCATACATATATCAGAGATATCTGTATGTTCAATATTTTTCAGCGCACTCTTCGAGCGCATTACTTTAACATATCAGACATTTTTCAGCACTCCCTTCGTGTGTATCATTTTAATATACAAAACATATATATCAGAGATATCAGGATGTTTCATATTTTTAGGCGCGGCCTTCGGGTGCCGTACTTTAATAAATCAGAGATATATGTCAGAGATATCTTGATGTTTGCTAAGTGAAAGTTTACCATGGAAAGCATGACAAATTCCTGACTTTTCTGTTTTCTCTGAGAATTCAGTATAAGAAAGCAATATGCACAAATATTTCACAATATATAATTGATAGAGTGAGATATTTTAAAAATAGAAAAGTGGCAAGATATTTTTCGTTCTCATTGGTGCAACTATTTTCCTTTGTGTCACAGGTTTTCTGTAAAAAGATGTTTTTTTAGGACTAAAATACCAGTTCACTAAAGACAGGTTTCGTCATTATAAGTTGTGCTTTATTGTTTTAATGTTTGAATAAAAGATCCTCTGAGACACTACACACATCAGATTTTGCTAAAAAAGCTATCAATGGCTTCTCAGGAGATTTATTGGTGGCTACACCAATCAAAGTTTTTGATTTACTGCTCTTTCCTCTTTGATATTGATGAGTCATATGCATTTCTGTACAACAATTTAGGACATCTGGTTAAGCATAGAAAGTGTGAAATACAATTCCACAGCTCATTCAAAATACTGTATTCAAACTTTAAAATTGATAGTTTGAAATTCCTATCTTGAAACTGACATGTCAACGATTTCATTGAAACACAGAATATATATATATATATATATATATATATATTATATTATATATATATATATTATATTATATATATATTATATGTATATATATATATATATATATATATATATATATATATATATATATATATATATATATATATATATATATATATATATATATTCTTCCTTTTGTTTTACCGTTGTTGCGCGGGGGTCACCCTGTTTTCAAAATTTGGAATAGGGGATCAGCCACTTTTTGACGTGGGCAAAAAATAATCAACCGCTCTCTCCCCCGGCCGAAGAAACTGACCAAACCATTTTCCCGATGATAATAAAATCTTGTCGATACACCGAGTTTTTGACACAAAATATCGTTTCAAATTTTAATAAAAGCATCACTCGTATAGTTTCTCTGTACATGGGGACGATGAACATATCTTCAGATTAATGCTATATATAGTGTGCAATACTGTCTTAGCTCTGTTATAAAACCTCCTTTTTTGAGTTAAAAAATTCTTTCGGACATCTGAAAAACCAGGCTTTACCATAAATGTCCTCCCCGAATGCTCATTCGTACATAAGGACACACCTATTTATTAAAGACAATTAACATTCTTTAGTTTAATGAAACTAATTTTATTTCAACAGAAGAAACTTCAAACTAGACGCTCTTGAATTTTAAGTCAATGGATGCGAGAACTGAATACTACTTCATATGTGTCTATTGTAAAATGGTACTGCAGAGTTGATTAACTGTTGCTATGAAACAATAAACCCAATGGTTTTCGTATTTTTTGAATTAAAGTCAGTTCAAAGACGGTAATAACGGTGTCGAACATCATAAAGTTCATAGCTGTGAAATACTTAACTCTTTAAGTAATAGGATGACTTTGTATAAATGCAAATGGTCGTAATACGAATCAGCTAGAAAGCTACATTTAGTCAAATCTAAGAACCAAATTAGAAATCCACGAGAGCATACAAAGCACGTTTGCTAAAACCTATAAACATTAATGTTTAAGACTTTTCTGTTCTACGAAATTTGAATCTCGAGTCACTGATAGTACCATGTCATAAGTATCTCATAAGAAATGCCTCGTTTTCAGCTTGGAGCGGAAACAATTTAAAGAATATTAAAATTCAACTCTGTCCAGCGGAGGGAGTGCACTATACGGGAAAGATGTTGCATCCGGCCTTAATGATTATTTCTGATTAGAATTTCATTATTGTTCATATCATAGCTTGTTGTACCTAGATGGGTAATCTTGAATTTGTAATGACGTTTTCGGAAATGACTTATCTTCGAAACTTTGAATCGTACCACCTGGAAAAATACATGAAAACAATTGATAAATATCTTATTCGTTTATTCCTCGAACTCTCAATCCTTCCACTTATTCATGAACCATCTGTCCATCGAATTATTCATTTATTATTCCATCTATCTATCTATGTATCTATCTATCTATGTATCTATCTATCTATCTATCTATCTATCTATCTATCTATCTATCTATCTATCTATCTATCTATCTATCTATCTATCTATCTATCTATCTATCTATCTATCTATCTATCTATCTATCTATCTATCTATCTATCTATCTATCTATCTATCTATCTGTCTGTCTGTCTGTCTGTCTGTCTATCTATCTATCTATCTATCGATCGATCGATCGTTAGTTCTATCGATTGATCTTGCTGTTTCTCTATCCATCCATCCATCCATTCGTCCATCCATCCATTAATCCATTTATATTCCGTCCATCTACCTATCCTTCTATCTAATATGACCACTTAGCTAGATGTATAAATCTATCTTGATATCTGTCGATATGGCAGACTTCATAAATCTATTTTATTCTCCCTCTCTGTCTGTCTGTGCATTTATTTATTCTTCCTCGAGGGTGAGAGTCCAAAGTCAACACTGCAAACATTAAGGGAGCTACTGCGTCGTCATCTCTTTTCTTTGCTAAATATTGACACAAATTGTCAGGAAAAAACTTTAAAGTGGAATTTCAAAATATACAATATTTCGCTAAAAATGTTTTCCTTTGTTGACAAAAAGTCTAAGTCAGTTTCTCAGCAATTTTTGAATTGAAATTAGCTACCGAAAAACGTCACGAATTTTGACATGAAGAAATATTTGGAAAATTGAATGTTTTAATCTTTTATTAGTATTTGAATGTTTTTGATTTCATGTTGAAAAAATTATGACCAATGATGGCTGGTGTTTGATTAACAGATAATGCCAATGTGGTGTAAAGAGAAAATTAATATACCACTGGAAAAGCAACTTTGATTTTACGGTCATCCTACCAAAGAAATCCATTGTACTCACACTGTTGGGTTCGGTTCAGCCTAATCGTCTATCAGAGTCTGTGTTGCCAGGACTAGAATGCTCAGCGCCGACCAATTTAGGTACAAAGCCCCGGCACTACTTTCACCTTAGGAAAAAATGCATTTTAATAATTGCATATTAGTTTATTTGCCTTGTCACTGCAGAGTATTTGTAAATGACTTTATCAAATCCTCGAAAAGTATGATTGTCGAAGTTTTTAAGAGTAGAAAACGTCTTTATAGAATTAAACATAAAACACTCACTTTCTTTGCTTGTGCCACCTGCATCTGTTGTACCTGTTGGCCCGGTTGGATCATCTGGTGCTGCTGTATTGGGCTGATCTACTCAGAAAAAAACAAACAGAAGAAGATCAAGTTTTTCTAGCGATATCGGATGCTTAAGTATCACGTGATAATCATTGATAGAAAAATCACAGAGACAAATACGCAACCCTAAGGATATAAACAGTTGTTGTTTGTGTTGAAAGTCAGATGTTGTACCGCGTGGCCACAAGAGTGTATTCTGTGCATTATAGAAGATATCAAAGTCTGTGTCGTTTAAGTTTTCGCAACATTTGGAGCATGAGCTTTAATCTGGAAACATTGCATTAAGCCTTAAAATGTATACAGACGTCTCTGATATTATGTGCAAAGTTTGATACTGATAAATGAAATTGAAATGACCATCGCAGAAAACTCATCAAATGACGAATAGACTACGGAAAGAATAGACATCTGTTATCATGTCAGTAAATTTACCCTAAATTATATTCTGGTATCGAAAGGTAAAGATCACATCATGCATTTTTTCTCATAATAATAACGCTAGCTAATAACGCTAATCAGTGGAACATTGAGATATGGAAAGTTTAAATAAGCGCATCGCAAACAAGGATCATTAAGTCTGGCCACAAAGTCTTTTCTGTGAACGGACTTTTAGAAGACTAAAATATTTAACGTGCAAATCTGTTTTTTTTTATAACATTAATAAACAAGATAAATTGTTGAAGGAGGGCACTTATAGCTGAAAATGGAGACACTTTTTTCATAACAACAACAACAACGGCAAAGAGCATCACATAATCAGGCTGAATATCTGCACGATAATTGAAATTGAACTAAACCCAAAGTCCCCATAAGCACAACGATGTGCATCATTTTAATTAACGAAGTACTCTTACCTGTACAGTCCTTTCCTCCAGCTTCACCGCCGTTCGTTCCTAAATTCAAACAGGATTCAGCATCTGTAGGCCCGACACTAACGCCTATGATTGTTACACACAGCTGTATTGCAGCCATACAATCTGCTTCACTGGAAAATTTTAGATTTACCGTGATATCTTCTATGCCTTCACCGCTAGCACCAGCTGGAATTATGTAAGGAAAATGGTCGCCACTCGCTGCTTGTTGTGTCCCAACGAGATTGCCATTGGCATCCGCAAAGTAGACATGAATCCCATGAATATCGACATCTTCACTGGCCGCACTGACCGTGAACAGTAAATCGTATTGATGGTGTCCGTATCTGTGTTGTATGTTATACGTGTAAGATCGTCTGGGTCGGTTATTGTATAACTCTCAATCGTGACATCTGAAAATAAAAACAATGCTGTGTTTGATTTATTGATTGGTTCAATAAAATACTCCATGTTTATCGAATACTGTGACTAATCGATTATTAGTAATTTTATGTAATGACTGAGGGAATAAAATCATTAGTAATTCCATTGCAATAATATTAATATAAGTGACATTGTAGAGAGGTAAAGAACTAAGTGACAGACCCCATCCCCAAAAAATAAATAAATAATAACAAACAAAACAAACAATACTTTGACCACGTTTTTTGAACTCTCAAATTATTTCATTTTTTGGACAGTTTACATTTAGTGCCTTCATTTTCAAACCAGTACAGAAAATATAGTTTCACTCTCTTGTGTGTGTGTGAAAATCGAAAACTTATTCATAGTTTTTTTCACAGAGGTTCAAGGTTATACCATTATTGGTGCTTTCTTCGGATGATGCCAAGCTCTAACATTAATTCAATATAGAGAGGATAAAAATGTTCGATTCGTAAATATTTCAATGACAATAAATAACACTCATAAAGGCGGCTACAAATAAAAATGATTATTTTGTCCGGGCAATTTAATAATTCACAAAACACATAGATAAAAGTTATTTAGAATTCCGAGGAAAAAATGGAGAGCTACTGGACATGTAACTTATTCCTTCTGTGCACCTTGGACAACTTCGAGTGTAAACTGGCTTACAAACAAATATGTATATGTTAAAGGATTGAATAAAGTTGACAATAATAAACCAAGTTGAATTAGGAATACTTAACACACAGTATGAAACTCATGAGAACTCTTGATGTTATTTTGTATGTTGATGAGAGCTTATCTCTAAAAGTAAGTTGTGGGTACTCACAGAGTCATGACTTCCCTGCAAGACAGCTTTAAGTATAGTCAGGATACACGCCAAGCGGTGACAACTGAATCTGGAACAAAAATAAAGTAAAGATAGAGCAAAACAGTGTAAGACATGTGTTCAATTCAAATTTCAGACAACAAAATTACATCATGACAACTAAGTCACAAATCTAAGGATGTCTTCAGAAGTAAGAGACGTTCGCCGTTAACGTTCTGGTCACAATAAGAAATCGTAATTTCGCTTACCGGGCCATCTTCGCAGGCGATCCCGTTAGGGTAAATGAAATGGGAAGGTGGAACGGCACAAAATTGTACCAAGCATTTATAGCAGAGCGAAGATGATGATTGGTTGTTTCTATTACCATTCGGTTATTTGGGTGTGTTTTCACACGGCGCATGGTCAACGGTCGTAACCAATGATCATGAATTCGCGTCATGTCAGTCATTATCGTTTCCATTGATTGGTTTAAAGGTTGAACGTTGCCTGATATATCAATTATAAATGTACTGTTATTGTTTTGTGTATCCCTTGATACCTGCGATTGCACCATAACAACCAACTTGCTTCTATTCACACTCCTTGCCCTATACATCGTACTCTTTACAATACCAATCTTTAGTAACTTGAACATCTTACTCATAAGAAATGGCAAAGCAAGACATTCTAAGACAAAAGCACTATGATTTCGAGCAACGCCATGAATAATGCTATAAATCGAACATTTACACTTTCATATTACTGACTATTGAAACGAAAATGTCATTTTTGAAAGGTACATAAAAGTCGGAGCTGGATTCGCTGCAAGAACTGGAATGAGAAATATATAGAAAAAAGAAATGACAGGGCTATTTATAGTATTTTCCATCCCTTAGCCAGGCTGCCTCTGTTTCCGTCTATCGGTGTTTGTACACCTGGGTTTGTCTGTCTATTTTGACTTTTTTTATTATAGAAATAATGGATAACGATAGGAATTGACTCTGACTTGTGAATAATATGTGATTGCTAATATATTTTGCTCAGTGACCATGCGCCGGGCTTATAAAACGAGACTATCAAATATTAAATCTAAATATATATACTTTCAAATGTGCATGCGGAGATCAAAGATTATGCCTGCGGACGTCATGATATTAATTTAACTGATATATGGATATAACAAATGCTTTCAAGAGTCATCGAGTCCGAAACATTTACAAGTAAGTTTAGAGACAAATATGGGACAGGCCGACAGAAAGCACAATAGAGCGAAGGGACGGCACACAAAACTGGGTTTAAGGAAAGAGAAGAAAGTGCGGATGTAAGAGTGAGTGAATTAGATCCTATCGTTCAGGTTCAATAGTTCGCTACTACCTGAGAAGTCGTGTCTTCTCTGATAAATTGGTTTCCACACAGCGACTATTTCTCTCGATCGATCTCCCTGTGAGTGACATGGTGAAGAGTAAATTTCCATGGGGATTAATCAATGGCCACTTCTGATGTTCATTAAGACTACATTAACAGGAAAGCTGTTTACCTTCTGAAAGGCTAGATATTTTAAAATTGCTGAGAGTAAAGAAAGAAGTTCCGGGGAACGATATTATAAAGCTATTAAACTGGTTGAAATAGTTCAAAATCATAAACACGATATAAATTATAAAATGGATGAATCGCTGATTAACTTTATTCTTACTTGCACACTCTCAACTTCAGAAAGCTCAGATTAGGGAATTTGGGCGAGAAACCATTGTCTTTAGAGAGAACCTAAAGTTCCATTTTGCCATGTTCCGTGAAGAATTCTAGTGTTTGACGTTAGCTGGAAAAGAGCGCAATGTCACGATTTGGCATCTGGCCTAATATTTCAGCATCCGGTGATATTTATTAAGGGCGAAGCATTATTGATTTACCGGGAAGGACGCTTTGAAAAGAGGCATTACCATTCCTTTGATGTCATTTTCGTGTCCTGTTAAGCAAACTTGTAAACAACCGAAGCTTTTAGTCGTGACTTGTCGATGTTGATATATCTGTCAAAGTTAAGTATACGTAAATTATGGGAAAACTGAATTAAGATGCAACTTGAATGCGCAACAGGGACACATATGTTTTTTTCTCTGCTGTATCGCATGAAAACTGTCGACGCCGTACAGTACATCCTACTTTCATTAAACTTTAATTCAAAATGATCGATAGTTCACTGTAGTTCTTGTGAGCAATGGCATTGCCTTGGTGTATTGCAAACAAACGTCGTGTGACTTGCTCGTCAGCGACAGCGTTATGTGTGTTTTCTGCTGTAACGATCATTTTCATGTACAGCAAATCGAATCCTGCGTCGTAGAGGCGAAAACGTAATTGGCGCTTTGCGTTTCAATCGATCAAATTTTCTAACCATGCTAAGTACAGCATTGTTACGTTCATTAAAATAATCGTCACAGCTGTAGTCACTAAACTTGGTGGTGTTAGATTGATCTTGTATTGCATTTGCAACACCAAAGATTCAATTAATATTGGAATTTATATAATGTAATAATCGTCATTGCATACCGAACATGGTACTGTGCGTTATACAGCATAGCACAATTGCCGACACTGGTGGAATTTGGCAAGGAGCCAATCAAGCAAGGTTATTGTGATATTGAGTCGTAGAGGGCGTAATTTGTCTCGTGCTTACTGTATCGACTATATACATAAATCAACCAATTGATCATCTCGCTCAAAGCACCGGCCTCCACAACGTAACATTCAAAGGCAATGTAAAAATTAAAGGTGAGATGTTGTTGACTTTCTTGAAAAGGTGTGTTGTTAGTTGTTTCCTGGCACTATATGGACATTTTAAAAAAGCAAGCGCGCCCTCTATAATTTTCCAATTTATACTTTGAATATGCATGCAATGAATGAAGGATAAGCGAAGTTCATGAAATAGTGATTTTATTTTTACATAATTTGCAATATCATTTTCAATACTGACACACAAACAAATCTAATATCCTAAAACTGTTTGAATTTCTAGTGTCAAAGTTCCACCAGGTTAGTCACGACTTTTAGACTGCTATCAGGCACAAAGTTTAAATTTAAGAAATAAACAAGCTATTAAAAACCAAGGAAAGATAACAGTCTGCCATGTTAACTGTTTCTCATTGTTTCTAAACACCAGATGAAAAAAAAAATACGAACACAACGTTTCAGAACGTATTGTCTTAGTTGTGGAGGCACCTCCATAGTCGTAATCGGCCACAGAGGGCGTTGTTGTACACTCACACCAACTGCGAACTGTACGATTCTTTCGTGGTCATACTTAAAACAGCTTTCAAACGGTTAACCTCCTCTTTATTACCTTTCATTAAGTAGCTCGTTATTACTTCAAAGAAAGTGTCTCGTTGAAAACAGACTATATATGCTAAATAATATTTTATGACTTTTAATCGAAACCAATATTTACTTCCTCTTTTTGCTTCCATCACTTGTAAATAATCGCAGTATTAATTGACTGATAACCAACAATGCTAAGAAGACCAAATTTGTTGGCTGCATTTTTCCGTGTTTGTAGCGACATACCCATGCAATAAAATCATCTAAAATTATATCTTACGATAGTGTCAGAAAATACAAAAGCTGATGGGTTAGACAATATTATATGCCAGAAGACTGTATTTGTACCCAATATAAGTCAAAATAATTGAAGTTGGCTGGCATATGCTATCTTTCAGTACAACGCAAATTGATGTCTTTCGGTGTGAAAATACAACACCAGTGGGGTGGGATTGGCACACTACGTCGTTGTGACAAATATACTCTACAAAAATCCGTATTTGTTTTAATTTACATCGTCAACTTTAAGAGCTACATACGGAAGAGGTTGTAAAGTGGTCAGAAGTATATGATAAACTAAAGATTCATAGTTAAATGTCATCAGCTTGACCTGTGACCTTCTGAGTGCATCAGCACTCGGAAGATTGAATAATTATATGCGTTTCGAAGATTAGCATATAATTACTATCTATTCGTTACATAAGAGAATTCCTTTGATTGACGCTTGTGTCACCAGGTGTTGAATGCGTATATATTGGTGTAAAGGTCTTTTGTCTTCAGTCTCGGTCGAAACTCCACGATGTCCACACAACAGTCAACACTGCAGAGATACTAAGGAGCTTACTTCAACGCCACCTGGCGTAGCATCATTACTTGCAATTATTGCCCCATCTCGACAGTTGAAGCTACCTCGCACAATTCAAGAGGACGACCAGTTAGAACAATTCAGAAACCATTATTACGCTGCCAAGAAGGGTGTACTGACAGTTACGAAGTTCCTTAAACCATGCAACAGACAGCAGTTTGAGCACGAAGGGAGAGTATTTGATCACCTGGAAGTCTCTTTGTATGCAGTCTCCAAAGGGGCACACAAAAAAGCAAAGAAGTCCCTGAAGTAAGGTATTTGTCTCGTTACTTATCGCATGAAATTATCTAAATTAGCAGACGAGCGAATTCGGCTGGGGGACCGTCTACGAATAGATTTCTGGCTAATTAGCGTATGAAACCGATGTCGAGAAATGAATGCAACGCTCAGGAGGAGAGGAGAACAGAAAATTAAGAAGATGAAACTAAGCCCCATTCCAATAGGGTTTTCTCATGAGCAGCTTGTTTCAAAAAACGTCAGATTCTGTGACTGTCAAAAAGTTTCTTGCAACCTTTACCAGGCAACCTGCGACCATATTTCGTCCAGTACTTCAGCTTCCACCTTCGGATCGACTCACGGTTTCGTTGCGGACGGTGGTATTTGCAGAACAGATAGACTTTTCCAATCTCTTCTAAGCAGGCAACGACCAGTGCATCAAACTTTCTGCCCAATCAACTCGCTACTCATCCATCTAATCCTGTGTAGTATCAAAACTTTTGTCTTTGACTCTCGTCTTTGTCCTAGTAGACCTGAGTGAAGCAGTTTTTAGGCATGTCTGTAGTGGGCACTTTGCGTTGGTCATTGAAATTTTAAAAAGCCAAAATTGTCTGCCATATGTTAAAGGTATTTGTCATTTGGCTTCAGCTTGCCTTTCATTCATTCTCCCATGCCATCTCCATTCTCCTCCACCTATTTCTTGAAGTAATTGCTTTTCATGCAGGAAGCATATGTTTTGTGAACAGGGGTATTTTGCAATATTGCTTGAAAACCGTTGCATACCCCGGCATTCGTCTCCTCCTTTCTGTATGAGCTCTGTTGCAAAGGGGAAGAAAAAAGGTAAGATTGGTTTAGCGGACCTCGGGGCATATCAATAAATATTCAGAAAAGAAAGATTTCCGTTGTGAAGATCACAGGACTAACTCAAATGTTGAGCGATAACCCTTCTGTGTTACATGTGATTGGGAGTCCATTATAACCACGTTGACGTTTTTACAAGCACTGTAACTTTATGAGATTTTTACTGTAAATATTTGAGGGAATTTCTTGGGATTTGCATTGTAAAATTGTGGGATTTGCTTGGGATTTGTTATGTATGAATTTGTAGGATTTGCTTGGGTTTTTGATGAATAAGCTTAGTACAATTACTTTATATTTAATTTATTCAGTTTGCTTTACTGTCAGCACAGCTTGTTATTGTTTCTCCGAAGTTGTAAGCATTTGTCAAACATTACGTTTGCGTCCACTGTCATGTTGTATGCTTAAATCGTCAGTTGAGACAGTCCACAATCTGTGTCTTAGATGGTTTTTCTGACCATGAATCCTTGTTTCCGCTAACGTGGCGTCTGATTCAACGGAATGATTTACTCCAAGCAGGTTGGTTGGTGAATGTTTATTAAGTTTCATTATGTTACGCCAAGCATGGTATTTTCTATTCCTCAAAGGAAAATCGGCGTCATCAATTTCGTTTTCGCAGATCTTTTAACACTTGGTAGATGTTCGGTACGTGAACTTGCGAACAAATGTTGATTTTCTTTTTCATTGCCAGTTGCTCTGGGTAGAGTCACCAGTTTTGTTTTGTTTTGCTTTGCTTTTTCTCTGTATTTTTTTGCGTGTTCTCAGTTTTATGGGGTGTCAAGCAAAGTTCGACTTTTCGTAAATTATAAGCGCTGCCTTTTTTAGGCTCCCTGCTCTCATTTCTGCATCACATTCTAGTACGTTGGTTTTTCGATAATCAGTTAAAATTGCTTCTCTGGAGCATCGCTGTTAATATTTTCGTTATTTACTGTCGTACTTTATTTTTCGCTTGGTTTCGGCGTGTGGGAATCCTGGCGCAGAAGCCGTAGATGCTTAATGTCAAAATTGCACGAACGAAACAAACTTGTCATGTCCTCCGTTCAAGCCTGTATTGTCAGCTATCCATCATCTTAATTATCTCCGATAAGGCCTTGTTGTTTGTTCTGGAATGTCCGTTTGCAATTTTAAGCGGTTTGCAGATTTTGTGAAAGGTCTCTTTGCTACCCTAAGTGTCTTGTACATCACACAAAGAAGCACACAGCCAGTGCCCTGCGATTTTTACGAACCATCACCTTCCATTTTAGATTGTCTTACTTTCAATATGCTGGTGACAGTGTCAACCTTTCGGTCGCTCCATGGTTAGAGGCTAGTTTTCTACAATGGTAATTGGCTTTATGGTTGTTGTAGAGTTGTAATTATCTTCCAGGCGACATCCTTCTAGTCTGTTTTTGATTGCTGACTTTCATGTTTTGATGTTTGCCATTCGTGCAGTGCTGTTGGAATATAATTTGATATTGCATTTACATTAACGTATATCTAGACTCTTTCGAGAGTGAATGACTTTTCTGTCATGCCCATTCTCATGGCCTGTTGTTTATGGTTTTCGCCAATTATGTCTTTCATTGAGACTATTCTGGAGTGAATGACTTTTCGTCGGTCATACCCATTTCCTGGGCCTGTCAATGATTGCTTTCGCCGATTATGTCATCCATTGAGGCTATTCGAGAGTGAATGACTTTTCTGTCATGCCCATTTTCAGGGCTTGTTATTGGCTTTCGCCAATTATGTCTTTCATTGAGACTATTATGGAGTGAATGACTTTTCGTCGGTCATACCCATTTCCTGGGCCTGTCAATAATTGCTTTCGCCGATTATTTCAGATTTCAGATTTTATTTATTTCAATACAAGGCCTCGGCCCATCGTACATTTCAATTGAAAGTAATATGAGAAAGAGACTGTCAATATTACTTTCGCCGATTATGTCATCCATTGAGGCTATTCGTGAGTGAATGAATTTTCGGTCATGTTCTTTTTTCAGGGCTTGTTAATATCATATGTTATTATGGCTTTCGCCAGCGATCTCCTCCATTGAGGCAATTCATGACTTAATGATGCGAGGCAGCATACCTTGGTGACAGATTTCGGGATATTAGCTTGCAAACCTGGTGTGGTTTATTTGCAAAAGTAGTTTTGTTCTTGCATGTAGCCTATTGGCATCACATTCGTGACTTTTGTTGATGAATCTTCTGGTTTGCCGTTTTTTGCGTTATTATTTTTTTTTCCAGATGGAGCAATGAAGAACAGAGTTCGATGGCCCAGCCTTATGTAATCTACATAAACCCTTCCAGATGTGATGTCAGTATGGAAAGCAGGTTCACAGTATCAAGTACAGAAATGGAGGGCTCCACTGGATAAATTGGTATTCAACGAGCATGACTAAGGATGCTGTATTCCCTGCCGAACCGATCTCCACATTGCAGTCCATCGCCAAGACTGGCAGTATCATTGAAAATGGTGGTCTATAACGACATCAGAGGGTTCCATACTTTATCCGGAACAGTCTATTGTATGGTACATCGTTTGGTTCATCCTCTTCAATCACATTTGAGGGCTGCAGACGCATCTTGGCCAAGCCGACGTTTCTAAAAGACGCTTTCCAGGGCAAGGTGCAGCTGATAACAGTGTGAGAGACAGGTGCTTAGCCATATACGGCGGATGGATATCCACTAGCTCCAAGGACAGTTGCATGATATGGTCGACTTGCTCAACATGGAATTAATGAGAGTAAATGTCAGAATACAATAATTAATTTTCTGCAGTTTATAGAAATGTCGAAAATTGTCTAGGTATGAGTCGTTGTCAGCCAATAGCTGCAAGATTAACAGATTTTCGGCGGTTCACATTTGTTTATAAATATCAATTTGTAGTTTTGCCATAAGTCCAGCAGTGCCAGTAACTCTGTGTAATTCTGTTTATTTGAACCAGTTGTTTTTCACTTCGTTTCTGTATTTATTTTCAATCAGTTCTTGTTTGTTTCGATAATAAGAAATCCCGACCCATGGCACATCTGGCATGCAATCGGGTTCAGGTTTCCAGAGGTTTTTTCCTATTTTCCATGTAGCTTTTTTATCTCTGGTTTTTCCTGAGCGGCTATGTGCATTTAGGCTTTTTCATACTTCCTGTTTTGAGTATGTTGCTTTGTATTTCACTCTCAGTATTTTTTCAACCTGTTTACAAGTCTTTAGCTGTTACAGTCTCCTCGTCTTCGGCCTCTATTTATTGCGTCATATTTTTTATTCATTGAGTCCAGATAGACGATTAGTAGTTCATCGATGGAGATATTTCGTACCCGTGCAATGCAGCATAACTACTAGCCTAGCTTTTTCACTCTCGTGGGTGTGACGACCACCGCATACCGCATATTATCGCTTTTGTGTATCATTTAATTATCAATTCTCGAAGTTCAGTATAGATTGAATAATTATATGCGTTTCGAAGATTAGCATATAATTACTATCTATTCGTTACATAAGAGAATTCCTTTGATTGACGCTTGTGTCACCAGGTGTTGAATGCGTATATATTGGTGTAAAGGTCTTTTGTCTTCAGTCTCGGTCGAAACTCCACGATGTCCACACAAGTATTTTTTATGTGTATATTCTCTAAATCTTGTAAATGCAGTTTTACAGATCCTGTTCAGTCTGTTGCCTTTAGACAATGCGTTGTAAGGGGGCAATTGTGTAAATAAAAGTGGTGAGTCTTTAGAGGGTACACAGTACACTCGTGGGGTGACGACCACCGCATACCGCATATTATCGCTTTTGTGTATCATTTAATTATCAATTCTTGAAGTTCAGTATAGATGATGATGTTAATGTGAATATTCACGGTCTTTGTAATAGTGCCAACTCACCTTTAGCAATAGCTAAGATTGATCGTTAGTGGCGCTGTTCTTCTCACATGGTCACAGTTATGATAACATCTACCATCTGCCGAGCATTTAATGTCCTGTCTAATATTTCATTCGTTTTGCAGGGCTCTTTTTGTGTCACTGCATGTCTATCAGTGGCAGGGTCATCAATACAAACTTTTCCTTGTGCAAAGTTACCATAGACACAACTATTTGCGCGTGTTATTGTCGCCATTACGAACCAGAAATACATGTAAGGACAAATATGAATAAGAAAAAACACATTAAGGATGTACGATCGGTAAAATTAAAAGTAATGTCATTTCTCTAAATTGTCAATTTTTGGATTCTCCTTTGTAAGTATTATCAAAATGTGTGATAAAATATAGGGGTCACCGCGCTCGTTTGTGAGATACATGACCATGAATTTGCCATTTATGAGAAAAAATGCTGAGTCAGCATTTTTTTCACCAATGCATTTTCTATGGACGAAATAATTCAATGCTGTTTATCTCAAAATTTAGCGCGGTGACCATATCATTTTATTTGATCAGTATTATTTATTTCTCTAGACTGAGCTTTGTGCAAATTTTCATGAAAATGACATTAGTAGAAATTGATTTTCCAGCAAATTTCAATGTAATCCTATGGGAAGTGACAAATTCCACGCGCGCGTACCGCTCGTACATCCTTAAAACCACATTAAATACAAACACATCTGCTCTGTCGGAATTGTACTAGAAATGGAACATTCAACGAGATTCTTGGACACTGTTTGTTTTGCTGTTGTAAATCACCATATCCATGATAGATAGATAGATAGATAGATAGATAGATAGATAGATAGATAGATAGATAGATAGATAGATAGATAGATAGACAGATAGATAGATAGATAGATAGATAGATAGATAGATAGATAGATAGATAGATAGATAGATAGATATTTATTTTAGTGACTATAGATAGATAGATAGATAGATAGATATTTTAGTGACTAGTGACATAACACCAAGCCTCAACGGGCTTATTAGTCACTTTTAGAAAGTGTTACATTTTCATAGGAGGGACTGTGCACAAATACATGAGAAAAGAAAACATTACAAAGACTTCTTGTCTTATATTATTATAGTGGTAAACAGGTCAATGACAAAGGTTAATTCTTATCGTTTTTGTTATAATATGGATATCGATTGTCTTTTCCCATAAGCCCTGGAGATAAACGTCGCCGTGCTTAGACTTATGTTTTAAGTAAGTGTTCCAGTGTCTGTGTGTCAGTAAGATCTTGAATTTGAAAGCCATCGATATGTTTTCCAGCAATAACAAATAAATTCTCACGACAGTCATTGCATAAAGAACAATGTTTGAGAAATTGACTCAGTCAGTTCATTTCTGAGTTTGTCAACTTTGCTTTAGACCACGTTGGCCAGCCTCCAGCTTACATAATAGCTGAAGAATCTCATTGTTCTAACCTTTCACGTTGCTCATTTCACTTGAACTTTTGCGTGGACGTTTTCCGGCTTTTTCTCTGCTTTCATTCACCGCCATCCCAACCAACCAACCAAACCTAGTCCAAAGTAGCTTAGCTTACAGCATTGAAGTTCCATAAACCATAAACTAAAGTTTTGATATGAAATTCAGGGATTTTTGAAGAGTCGATGTAATAAAAATGTTGTTACTGGGAAACAGCGCCCTGCCGTCATTATAAGTTAGCGTCATTTGACTTACGCCCGTGAAGGTCAATGTTCTATAGTTAACACTTGTGAAGGTTGTATTGGGCATATTAATCACTGAAATGACAGGACAAATTGCTTTGTCATTTGCGGATATTTTCGTTCATTTTTAGTAAACAGGAAGAAAAGAGAACTAGATGCAGGCAAGAGCGACGTATCACTGTAATTTTTAGTTTGTTTCATTAAATATCTAAACTACCATAAACTAAGAGCACATACTTATTTCGTGACGTAATGTCTACGTTTTGAGCCAGTCTGATTTCTGTCCACGCACCTAGTTGCGCCATTGCACATTGTCATAAATAAATCGTAATTAAATCTTAACATCTGCTTAGACTATTTCGTCATTCGGGACTAATTTCCTCTGGCTCCGATTAACTGCAGCTACGTCGCATTGAAATAAACATTTTACCAAGGTTTGTGTACGTTTGTGTATGCTTCAAAACTCCCATCTCAATTGACACTGATCATGCCCTCTCGCGTCAATCGGAGACGTTTTAAAAATTCCCAGCAACAGCTGAGTCCCAGTCACAGCTGGTCGACGTTCAGAGTTAGAAAATGAAAATCTCCGATCCCACTCCCCATGAGTAAAGCATAAACCGACATTATTTCACTATCCAATTATTCAAAATTAGTTCCAATCGTGTTGATACGTTATCTGACAGATCATGACAAATATTTTAATCGGTGAGTTTTTCCATGGTAACAATGCAATGCATAACCTCAACACTCCAAATTTAAATACTGACGATGTTAGTTGTTTGAGATAGAACGCACCTCGGGGACAGATATAAGGACTCTCAAAATGTTACAATCTCTTTCTGATATATCATTTATGGGCGCTCATTGTAACACTTTTAGTGTAAGAAAACTTTTCACTGGCTTTGTTTTTAGAATTTCGAAAATCTTATTTTTTTCACAGAGTTAACACAGGGATGGCGGCCATTTTGAAATTTAAATATCGGTAAATATCGGGTTCTTTGTTTCTCTAGTACCAAAATTTACACGATGACCCCCCGATTTTATTCGTAATTTTGAAACACAATGGTTGAAAGATTCCTGAAGGAACTTTTGAGCATAATTAATGGTTTAAAAAAACAGACACGTATTGAGAATGACTGCATAAAAATCGATGAGATTTGCTACAAATATCGATCACGCAAGGACTTATCGGCAATGAAAGACATAAGGGTGTGACATGAAAGTTACTTGTTAATTTGCATATTTGGCAAATTTTCCTAATTACGGATATATATCTGGTCTATTGGTATGCATATTGAAGACACTATGATACAAAATTATTGAAAGTCATGAAATTAATTTACTTCAGCCAATTACCAGTTTGCATGATTTAATAAACTTTCTTAATTAGAGATATATATGTTGATAGCCTTGACCAAACTTAGCGAAACTTGCTATGTACATTGAAGATACTATGATACAACATTATTGAAAGTCGTTTAGAATGTTTACGGCAGCTAATTCCTAATTTGTATATTTGATGAACTTTCCTAATTAGGGTTATACATCTTGATTAACGTGTCAAAGGTTAACGAAAATTGACCTGTACATGGAAAATACTATGATAAAGCATAATTGAAAGTCATTAAGCATTTTAACTACAGTCAATTCCTAATTTGAATGTATTTTTAACAAACTTTCCTAATTCAGGATATACCTGGGTTAACTTCACCCAAGTTGGCGAAACATAGCAAAAATTTAAATTCACAGACAACTGCAATATAAACTAAAGCAATGTATACTGAAACACGTGAGCATTTTCAGTTGATATTTGGTTTATCAGAGGAAAGAAAATGATTGATCGATTGCAACACGATTTTCATTGGCCAAGCTAATGTGTCGATTTCATTTATTTCTATGGAAACCATGGTAATTGTACAGCAGGTGAGTCCACATAACGCTTGGTTAGTTTTGGTCTGTTTTGCTCCCCTACATACGATGACACAGAAGTAAGGGTTGGTATATTCCCCAAAACAGACGTTTTTTTATGTATTGCTGAGCTCTTTCATGCGGTATAAAGTTTTAACTCACCGCAAGGCATAGTCTGGTCCATCACACAGCTGTCAAATATTCTACTCATAACGCTAGACTGGGCATTTCATCCCTATCATATAATTTAATATCTAATTTAAAACAGCAAAAAACAGTCGACGTGTCTCAATATTCATATACCAGTGCCTCTATTTCCTCTAACTACGTCAGGATGACATCACAAACGGCAAAGCCGCAGAGAAGAGATTGCAAAACGCCTGCTCATGAACGTAAGACTCATGTAGGGTCCAACTTCTGAGCGTTCACTGGAGAAAGCATTATCTGAAGTTTACTAAATGAGGAAGAAAAAGGGAGATCAACAACAATCATATAAGCTAGATGGAGAGGTGAGATATCCTCCCTTGACCAGAAGTAGTTTTTGTGTATATACTTTTTTGAATGTTTCGCTCTTGTCGGGCACATTTCGTTCGAGCAACTCTGGGGCAACTTTAAGACAGTAATTTGTTTGTACATTGCGTCGGAAATTCTACTTTTAGAAAGATTAGTGCATGTCTGTTCGAAACCCCAAAATACAGGTTTGTATGTCATCGTACGGTCTCACAAAACTTGATGCGACTCAGTTTTTTCAATTCAATATTATGTTTGTTTCAGCAACACACATATACAATTTGTAGATGGAGCAATTTACAACTTGGAATCTTAAAGTTTAAACTAGCCAACTTAAGCATGACAGCAGAGTAAACTTGAATGTCTAATTTTCGAGAGACTATTTGTACTGTCATATTGGGGTAAGTACAGACATTCGCAACGCATGTGTAACTTATGCACATTGCCAAAATCACTGGAGTCTCTATTCGTTATTATTTCAGGATTTATAAAGAAATAACGTGAAACTGTAACCTTGTATGAGTGATATTAGTGATTTGGGGCCACGGTGCGTCTCTCTCTCTCTCTCTCTCTCTCTCTCTCTCTCTCTCTCTCTCTCTCTCTCTCTCTCTCTCTCTGTAAGTTTGGGTGTTTATAGAGATATCTTTGTGGACAAAATATCAAGTCTCAGACCGAGACGATGAGCCAATTTTAATGTAGGGACGACTTAAGTGGCAGCAGCATTTACAACGAATTTCAATTAGGTGTCACAACTGTCTGTGAGTTTTAGCTGATGTTATTAAGACAGTTACAAGTACAATCAAGAAACTGTTCAAGGTCCAGACAAAGTTGCCCCATGCTGGTTTACTGTATCTGATCAATGAGTCGGTGACTTTAAAATTTAGTGTGATACCCGAGCTAATCGTTTATATTGTACATACAATGTATCTGTTTCACTCAATAATTGTTTCACCGAATTGAAACCTACTGTGCAGCTAGAGGTAATAACATGCAACGTTTAGAGATACACAGCTATTTTTATTATTGTACAATAAAAAAGTAGCTGGAATGTACCTCTGAAAGTTGCACGCTATGATCTATTTTGGCAAACACTAAGACATGCACAGCAAAATTAATGATACATCAAGCACACACATCATCGCAGAAAATTTTCAACACGAAGAGCAAGTGTATTTTAAGTTAAATGGGGCGGTTTTTATTCAATGTATAGACCTCAAGCATATTCCAAGTTTTGCCCGGAATCCATTTCGACTCGTGTTGATAACTATCAGAAATGCCTGCAGGTAGGCGGAAAATGGCGCTGAGCAAGACAATAGTACAGCTTGCATAACGCTTTGCAGGACAAGAATATATAACATATAAAGACATTGCTGTAATTTTATGATGTAAAAAAGTAGAACCTTCCAACTGGGATGAAACTCGAGTACGGAGTCGTTCGTCAAATGAGCTGACCTCTGGTAAAACGGATGGTCACGTGCCCATAACTAAATGACGTCATCCATAGCTCCGTCATAGTCACATCCCTGTTGTCATAGTAGCATGTCTAATCGGTTA
This sequence comes from Ptychodera flava, assembly GCF_041260155.1. Lineage (NCBI taxonomy): Eukaryota > Metazoa > Hemichordata > Enteropneusta > Ptychoderidae > Ptychodera > Ptychodera flava. The sequence continues at coordinate 10,797,919 of NW_027248277.1, read as the reverse complement.
CAGTCAAACACTCATTTAATGCTGCGGATATAGTTTTGCCTGCGTATAGAATAACAAACTGGAATATTCACTACATTTGCTAATAGTCTCCTGACTTGAAAGGTTGTTGAAAACAAATTAAAAGGAAACATGTAACCATTATCGAGCAAACATTGAAGATCAGTGCGAGATAACAATTTTGAGCTTTTTAAAAACAAAAAATGACAAAACGGCTTAAAATGTATAATAGATTTATCCAGTAGTGAAAATGCATCCATCGCCAGAGTTCTTTCTAGATCAATCAACGATGTCATTATTTCGATTAGTGGCCGAGGTTTTACTTTGCTTTGAACTTATTACTGATTCTTAGGCGATTAGACCAAATATCTTTCACTAGGTTTGATGTGATAATATCTGTGAGAAAAACAAGAATTAGATATTGTCAGTATTTGGTGTAAAAGGAAAAACCTACAAGATGAAGGAGATTAGATTTCAAAACAGACCGAAGCTTTTAAACATTGCTATAAACTTGGAATTGAGAAAGTCTTCGTCGCTACGAAGACAATACATGTACATACCATCATCAAGTCGAGTGCTTCGCTTCTTTATGTGAACAATGCAGCTGCGGCCATGACTATAACATAAACCACACCGATGGATAAAATTCCCACTCCAGACTCTGAATGATGTGGAATTGGAATTGTAGTTGATTAACCTTTCTATGCAAATGAAACTGGCATGAATTATACTGTAGTTATACAAAACGTATTCACAATGATGCAATCACCCTGACATTAATGTTATTAATGCAAACATGTAAAGAGTTTCATGTTCTCTTGCAAGTTACGTAATTATCATTTTGAACGTATCTCCCGAAATAAAAAAGCCTACAAAAACGACGCAATCACCAGCTAGCTCTCAATTTCTTCACATGATGTGTCTCTCTGGGAAAAAAAAGATCTTTTCCGTCAATTTGAGGAGTTTGGGAGACGCGGTATTTTCCTTTGCTCAGGAACTCAAGACCATGCACGTAGATTCCTCATGCATTTTAAAATTAAAAAATCAAACAAAACAAAACTCGTGTGTTAAATTAAACCTGTTGCCGATAGACAAACTTTGTAAGGTAATTTTAAGGGTGTGAAATGTAAGTGAGTGAGAGGATACTATATCGATTCACAATTCTCCACTATACATATTAAACTGCGTTTACCTGTTGTTGGTGATTTTGTTGTAGTTGGAGTTTTCGTTACTAGTTACACCGGTACGGACGTGATTTTTATATGCAAGAAAATTGAAATATGAGTCAATAAACTCGATTGTCAGACTGTGGTTGATATACACAAGTAAGCTAGACTGATGAGGTTCTGTAACCCAATCACCGATTTACCAACATGCATTACGTCATTGCAACTTAAATTTGACAGAAGAAGACGGCGTATTATTGCAGACACACCCATTAGAAATACTATAATCTACAAAAATTGCTTGGGCATTGTTAAATCAAACTTTTACAGTTAAAATCAATATTTGTTTTTATAATTACAAATTCTTGTGTGGTTATCAGCCAAAATTCATTACCCCAATGAGTCACTGTCTAATTTCCGCAAAGTGTTCACCTTACGTATTACGCAACGCCTTGCATACCGGAGCAGGCCGTCCTTGATTCCATTGTAGTTCAGTTAGTGGGTGAAAGGCAAATGAGATATATTGTTCGCAAAGACAAGCATATACTTCTCATCAGAATGGCTTGTAACGACCACTTTCGAGGAACAGACTTGAACCTGTTTTTGATGCAATAGTCGTCTACACCCTACATATAATCGGTGAGTTGAGTCTTTTGTATTAAGTAAGCTTATAGCTGAATTAACCTTTAAAGGGACTTCATGGGTATGTTCCATTGTGTGAACCCTAGACGTGTTGGCTAAGGACTCAATGAACAGTTACGGACAATGATCATCTTACGGACTCTAAGTACATTTATAGCATCTTTATTTGAGGCTTCTCATTTAAAGTAGTCTTTAGTATTTTTGTGCAATTGTGAGTTAGTGATTGTTTCAAAGCTGCTAATTATTCACTCCGAGAGTCATGGCTCTCTTAAGCAAATGGGATCTGGTAAACAAAAGTAAACGTTCATTAATCGTCAGGGGGGCATCTACTGAGATGAGTCCATGACTCCCCTCATCAAGTTGATCTTTGACCCCTGAGTCATCTCAGAGAAAGTAGTCTAAAATACAGGCAATAATCCATGTTATTACAGTAAGTATTATAGGGTTTTTATGCAGTGGAGAAAGTAGTCCCGACACTTCCTGTTGCCTTTTGTTGATTTATTTTCAGTTAATTGCTCTCATCGTTCTCGAAGAAAATTAGTTATTCTCAGTCTGGAAGGCATGCTTATATTCGAATAAACCACATGGAACTTAGATTGGATTTTTTCTTCGTCTTATTTAAGAGGAACCTATCATGAAATACCATCTGTACACAAGCAACTATTGCAAAGTAGTTGCTGACAAATTATTTTAAGTTTTAAGGAATTTGTTTGCGCACTACAAAAAATATGGGTGAGTGTAACAAACATTTCTTAGCTCTTCATCAATTGAAGTAATCGCGTACATTTTTAATGCGTCCGTGATACCTATTAACAATGGTCTGACCGGAAACATGCAAGGCATACTCTGGGTCAGAGAGGGGAAGTGCATGGGCATTGTCTAATTGTGCATGAATAAGCAGAGACAATTTGCTATAACCTGCAGTACAGTGTCTGTTCAAAAAAGAAAGACTTGGTTCGGAGATGTTTCTCTTCAAAGAAAGGTGCATTCATGATCTCATAGACAAACCTCCTCGTCATGTAAAATTTAAAATGGTTGTGCTGATGTTTATGTTGTCGTTTGCAGATGAATCGGAGAACACTAGTAATTTACAGATTAAACTATGCTTACCTGTTGTTGGTGATTCTTTTGTAGTTGGAGTTTCCGTTACTAGTTACATGGGTACGGACGTGATTTTTACATGCAAGAAAATTGAAACATGATTCAATAAACTCAATTGTCAGACTGTGGTTGATATACACAAGTAAATTCTACTGATGAGGTTCTGTATCCCAAGCACCGATTTACTAATATGCAATACGTCACTGACACTTAAATTTGACAAACGAAGACGGCGTATTATTGCTGTACACTCATTAGAACTTCTATCACACATAATCTACAAAAATTGTTTTGGATCTGTTCAATCAAACTATGGGCGAGTGAAACAAAGATTTCTCAGCACTTCATCAATTCAAGCATTCGCGTATATTTTAATGTGTCCGTGATATCTATTAACATTGGTCTGACGGCAAGCAGGCTAGGCATGCTTTGGTTCAGAGAGGGTGAAGTGCATGGGCACTGTCTAATTGTGCAAGACTCAGAAGTGGGAAAATTGCAGTAACCTGCAGTACAGTGTCTGTTCAAATATGGAAGATTTGGTTCGGAGGCGTTTCTCTTCAAAGAAAGGTGCATTCATGATCTCATAGACAAACCTCCTCGTTATGCAAAATTTAATGGTTTTAAAATGGTTGTTCTGATGTTTATGTTGTCGTTTGCAGATGAATCGGAGAACAATAATTTGTTTTTTGCTGTTCTCGTTGTTCAGACATATGTCAACGTCGCAAATATATGCGATGAAAGACATAGTATTTATGCATCAAAAGATGTAAGTATCGGGAAAGTATCGAGTGCAAAAATAGGTTTCTTAAATTTATAATTGAATAACAGAAAAACAGCACTGTTAAATTACAATGTTTCATATGCATGTCATTATATTTGCCATACAGTAACTACACCGGGCAGCCTCATTATTATAGCACCGTCCAACAGTAAGTTGATAGTTTATATGAATTCTCAATAATACCTTGAGTAGCGCAGTATTTCGTGCCCACATTTCCAGCCGCAGTGCCGAAATTACCGCAAGCCTCGTTGTTTGTGTTGTCATCGTCAGTCACGGTAATTGAACCGCATGCCTTTGTGTAGCTAGCACAGTTAGCAGCGTCGAGGGTGATATCAGCCTTTAGATCAACAAACGATCCGTGGGACGTGATTGCAGATCCGTCTGGGGCGTGGGTCCCCGTAGCAGTGATCTGTGGTGTTGTCTTCACGGAACCGTCGTCATTGCTGAAATAAACTTTCACATCACTCGGGAATCCGCCGACACCAGAGGCTGTGTAGGCCAACGTAAACGTGATTTCTACCTCTTCCTCCTCGGTGAACACTCCCGTCGCAGGAGGGGGATCTGTTACCGAAAAGGTTGTAGCCACTATATCACCTGAAATGAAAATGATTTTATTCGCTATCAGAACTGTATCTGTGGTTCCAGGTTTGGGCATAGATAAGACCGTTACGTTGTCGGTTTACTGGATATGCCATAGTAGGCTGGTAAAAAAACCCGTACCAATGCACAAATGATACATGTAGTTTGTATGGCACGTCTTTTCTTGTGTCGTCGAAGTATGGAGCAAGCCCGTCTTTATAAGTACGTTCAAACATGATGTGAAATAACCATTTTTGGATTCTTTCTTATTTTAATTCTTTAACAAGTTGACGTGACGTGACCTGTGTTCTGTTAAAGTATGGTCGAACATAGACTGATGAGTCAAAGATTTAGATTTATTTTAAGATTTACGACATAGCTTAATTTTGAAAGTTTTTCTTGGGAGTCACAATTTTATTCAAATGACCTAATGACTTTACTAAATATAAACAGATTTATCGAATCTCTCTCAAACTATGGTGCAGAAAGGATACACATCGCAAATTTGATTGAAATTTTTTCCTTTGTATATCAGAAGTGTACCTAATATCAGATCATCAGTAAGGGTAAGAAAATTGAATCAAAATAAATTTGTAGATCAACTTATAATTGATGATTACTGTCATAGCCGAATAATTGGATGTTCACAACTTCATGGTAACGCGCTTTAAATAAAATTCTTTGTTTGCCGTCCGCGTGCTGGTAGGTTTTCAGAGAAAATTAAGAAAACAAATACAATGTTAACGCTATAGTAAATGAAAATATTCTTTTCCAAAACAAACCAAATGAAAAAACAGATAATGTTAATACACTTGTGCTTTTGTTTGTGTTTGTTTTTTCCCTTGCTGGCTGGTAGGTTTTTCAAAAATCCAAAATCGGCAAACAAAGAATTTTCTTTAAATGGCTGAATCTGTTAATGTATATGGTTGTATTCAGTACCTGCTGAACACGTCTTCGTACCAGCTTTCGCTGCATCTGCTCCAAATTCAATACACGCGACGTTGTTGTCTTCGTCTGCGTCTGACAACGTAATTGACGCACACAATTTTGTGTAGAATCTACACTTTTCGCCCAGCTCAAGCTGCGGTGCAGTCAGATTAGTGTAGGAACCCGTACCATCGGGAAGACCTGACCCACCAGGAGCACCTGTACCAGTTGCCGTCACGGCTGTCGTTTTCTCGCTACCTGTGTCATCGCTGAAATACAGAGTGATCGCTGACGGTCCTGGGTTGACGCCAGTACCACTAACTGTGTAGGCCAGTGTGAACGTTGCGTCGACGGGTGTTCCTTGGGTAAAACCACCAGAAGTAGGATCGGGTGACGAGATACTGAGAGTGTCTGCTGCTATGTCTGTTTAAAACAATAGTACACAGAGAAAGTTCAGTATCTGCAAATACATCACCTGCAATTCAGTACGTTGTAAAAGCCATAGCATTGCCGCATACACACTTATGGAATCAAACGGAAAATTGGATAAGATGTTTCTTTCAAATACACACCTCCTGTCGCCTGGCATGATGCTACGAGACACACAACCCATATCACAGCAAGGTGCAAGCAGGATCTGAAACAAAAATGTAACAAGTCATACCATAAGTTAGTTTTAATTCGAAGTACAGCGTACATGCTATGTTCTCTCTCTCTCTCTCTCTCTCTCTCTCTCTCTCTCTCTCTCTCTCTCTCTCTCTCTCTCTCTCCAATCGGCAATTGACAACGTCTTGACCACGAAAAAGATTAGAGCATTTTCACCATTCCTTACTTCATGTTTTTAACTGTAAGGTTCTTTGCGTGAACTCTGCCCAGTTCCTAGTGATCAGATGTCCGCTGTCTGCACACTCTGAAGAAAACTCGGTCTTTTTATAAAAATCGGTTGCTATGGTTTGGGCGTTTCATAAAAGGGCATTTAAATTTCTAAACTTTGATTGGATGTTATACCACGTGATGATGTGGTGTCCCATAGTTTACAATTTTTGCTGTCCTGTCAAAAAATAAAACCCATCATCGTCTGATCAAAGCTTTACCTCTTATCACAATATTAAAGTACTGTATAGAAATCCGATTGGTCAGTTCGGCTGTTCTAACCATGGTTGTAGCCCCGTCTGAAGCACAGATGCTACTGAAACGCCCTCCTCTGTGAAATAAACATAGAAATTTGACCGACAGAATATCTGATGAAAAATGAAGGGAGGAACCAATATATAATAAACAATATAGGCGTCAACTTGTCAAATTTAAAACATACGTTGGCAAGTGAGGGCGTGGTCTTCTAAAGATTAACTCTAAATTTAGCCTAGTGCGCTTGCTTCGCACACATAACAACTTCGATGAATAAACAGCACAATGTACATAATATTTCATGATAACCGGGCTATAAAAATTTATGTGTTATTTATTTTTGCAACGATTTTAATCAAAAACAATATCTCAGAAGAAACAACTTAAACCATTTCGCGACCACCTACTGCTGCGAATATATAATTATAAACGTTTGCGTCACTTTTCTGTGAGTGTCGATGATAATATCAAGTATCTTTATATCGTCACCGTGAATATTGAGCTCAAACACGTTCCAATAAACAATAAACACGTTCCAATCCAATCACACAATCATCCTTGTGAAAATATTGTCAAATATCTGAGAAGTATTTGTTTACAGACTGAAATACTCATGTTGCTCCCCATTTCAATCCGGATATAAAGGAAATAATAACAATACCACATGTAGCTAGAGTGTGCAACTTTTATGAGCTTCTTCTGAGGGTTAACTAGGCCATTGACAGTTAGGCTCAAACACAGAAATCTAGTATTTATGCCACCTTAGCCATTTTCAACTGCACTGTCACTCAAATGGGTTTAAGGCTACGGATATTGATATTCCTAACGTCTAATACGGTCGCTTTCTTTATTGTACTGCCGCCCATTTTAAATAAAATTCCAGCATAACTTCTACAATCCAGGCTGAGGTAGGAGCCGTTAAGGTTTACCTCAGAGGATGGCACACAAGCTGGGTTTGTGAGAACAACGAATGAAGTGGAGGACGGGTAGCCGGACATATGAAATCAACTTTTAATATTCGAGCCGTTTAAGCTTTGTTCTCCATTTAATATGCGTCGTGCTAGATATAGCTGTGACAGGTCCGCTTTATCGAGTAATCTGATCAGCGGGGCCTTGGTGAAAATTTCTTGGATTCCAAGGTATTCATATGCCATGAAAGGTCCGGCGACAATCCAAAACTTTTGTCCGCAAAACGCACTCTCACGCAAGCAATATGTCGACACCGTACACTATACGTTTCATTAAACATTGATCGCAAAAGATTGATAGTTCACGGGCTTGCTTGTATGTGAAGGATGGCGTCGCAGTCACTTGCCAAAAAGTCGCACGACTCGATTGTCAGCCAAAGCCCTAAGTACATTCAATAGAAATCACAAGGCGTTCACCTATGGCTACTCGAATGACTGCATCGTGAAGACTATAAGTAATTTCACTTTGTTTTAAATCGCTAATATAATACTCGATAGTGTCAAGTAAAGGCATGGCTGGCACTTACAATGGAGTCAACAGCTCAGTCGTGTTAGATTACTCTTGTACTACATTGTATTTAAATGATATCAAGATATAATCTGCATTGTATGCCAAACCTTTGAAGGGAACGTAACCAGTGACTACAGTGACAGAATTAGGTTAGGAGCTAGACGAGCAAGATAGTTGTGATAAGAAATTAATATCGTTGAGGGCGTACTTTCTCAAATTGTCGCCTTATCTTCCACAGTAAATTATGGGAGTTGTAGTCTCAATTTGTTTATCTATTTTTCTTCTACTAGGCGGTGTGTGACTAGGATTAACACCCAGACACCACGGCAATGATATGGAATTACCAATCACATATAGTTATAACACTAAGAACAATAAGATTTTGATTGGCCAATAAATTTGACGAATGTTTGCCAAACATTCGTGAGCAATTAAAAGCGACTTCGGGACAACAAACGTTTGTGTATTTGCAAGGGCGAGAAGAAAAAGCCAGGAATTAATAGAATATGCTAGCCCACCATTATAGTTAGTGTGTAATTGTTCCTCATAGTGTTTAACACATTTATGACAGATGAAGGAAGTTTGTATACTCATGTCACTCCTGGCTCAAACACACCATTTGCTGTTTTAGGGGTATATCGTCGCCGGGTGTGCTTTATTTCTTAAATAACCGATTTATCATATACCCATGCCCAGAATTTTGTCTAATACTTACGAAAAACCTTAAATTTTGAGGCTTTACTTATTAAGCATTGCGCATATCGAAAAAATTGTGTGAACAGGTTTCATTCATAAACTATAAGCTTACCAACATGAAGAAGTCAACATCACGCGCGACATCGCTGCAAGTCCTCCATATCTCAATGAACTCAAAGAAGAAGGACATCGGGATTCAAAAATCGTCGTGCAGAGGGGGGGGGGGACTTTTTAAGGTAGTGACTCAGGTTCGTTGGTCAAGTTAGCGATTTTGTGATTATTTCATATTCTGAACCCCTGAAATATGATCTTTGTATTAGAGAAAACTGTGAGGTAACATTGTACTGGGAAATGTCTGAAATTTTACTATTGTAACCGATCAAAAACTTTCCTTTGCTTTATATCTCTCCTGATTTCGATCGCGCTCGATCATTGTACGGCACGGAGAATGGCCGCCGTTTTGTTTGTTTACATTGAGAGTTGCCATGTCAACAGGTGTCCCGAGCGTAAAATCGCTGTCACACCACGCGCTCGCTACCTGTTCGGAGGTAGATTGCGCCGTGCGAACGGCAGATTGTTTGTTTGAGTATGCCTAAAAAATACAACAACTTTAACAGAAAAACCATAGGAAAACATTACCAGACTCAACATGTTATCTCCGTATTTAGCAGAAATATCCGTGTTCCTCAAATTTTTAGGTCTGCGACATCTCTTCGCAGGCGGAGCGCGGCAGCCATTTTGTTTGTTTACGTTGTTTACCATAAAATTGCAAATGTAGTTCGGGGAACACTCCAAAACTGATAACGTTTACCGTGCATATCTCGACGTTTACCGTGAAATATCACAGCCGATATATTTATACGGTAATGAGACGATATGGGCATGGGTATAGGATAAAAATAGCAATAAATCACACCCAGCAACGGTAAACCACTCGATTTTGAACAGTTCACTTCTAATATGCACTCGCTACCGCTCGTGCATATATGTCGTGAACTGGTCAAAATTTCGTGATATACCGTCGCTGGTGTGCTTTATTGCTTAAATAATCCTCCCCTTCATGTCCGATGGCGTGTGACGGTGTATTATTCGCACAGACTTTCCGAAATGAAAGTTATTGATTTTGTTATTTGAGCATGCATGGCATTGGCTTTTACGTCTCAACGAGAGAGGAACAGAGAAAAACAAAGACAGAGAGACGGCGATGGTCGGGTGAAGACAGACAGAAAGAATAGCTGAGCTGAGGGAGGACATCCGTGTCATCGAAAGCTGAATGTATATTCACTAATACAAGACGACAGAAAGTGCACGTTAAAGATTGAAATGAGTCCTACCATACAGTCTGAGAAGTCAAAAGTCTCTTTGCTGACTACGTGGCGTTGCGAGAGCTGCTGGCTTCCAGTTGATTTGACGTCTTGGATTACGATCTCTGCATGAATAGATTTTCAAACACGGCGAAAATGTCTAGCTAGATATAGATATGAATGGCCGACTTTATTGAGTGATCCGATCAGCGGGGTCTTAGTTTATCCATATGCAATCTAAGGGCCGGCGACAGTCAGAAGTTTTTCTATCCGTAAAACTCATTCTCACGCATGAAATCTGTCGACACCGTACCCTACTCTAATCCCTATTGATCGATCGTTCAGGGGCGTGCTTTTGTGTGAAGGCGTTGTGTGGCAGTATTGCTTGTCAGCGAAAGCCCCGTGTATGTATATGCATATGTAAATAATCGTCATGGCATACAGAACACTGCGCTGTGCTCCATGGAGCATTCCGCATTTTCCATACACTGGCGGACTTTGGCAAGGAGCCAGACTAGCAAGACAATTATGATATAAAGTTGTAGAGGGCGTAATTTCTCAAATATTCCTAGTATCGAATATGTATATCTCTATAGCGTGCTGATTGATTTCTTGGTGTATGCAGCCTGTGAATCCACATAGGACGGGTGAAGGTCATCGAGATTTTATTTATACGCACGATTGGCAAGATCATTTTCAAAACTGGAACATAAACAAAAGCTAGTATTTATACAACTATTTGAATGCCTAGTGTAAAGCTCTACCAATTTTATTATGGTAGCTTTTGAACTCTACTGAGATGTAATGTTTAAATTGAAGGAACGAAGAAGCAAACAATCTATCAATGTAAGATATCGGCCACAAGTCAATGATTTATTCACTGTTTCAAAACGCCGGATGAAAAAAGTAGGAAAAGAAACGTTTTAGATAGTGCTGTCATAGTTAGCTGTGGAGGTACATCCTCAGTCGTAATGGGACACAGAGAGCGTTCTTGTACATTGTACTGCAAATTCTATGATTCAGCAGAACGTTAAAGTTGCAATATGGATCAAAATTGTCGATTTTTTTTCGTAAAACTAAAGCAAATAGACCATACTACGTTGAAGTACTCTTCCTAGCTAAGCCTCTTGCCGATCCCGGCACACAAATACGTTCATTTTGATACGTTTCGGCCGCATAGAAAAGGTGTTTTGTAAACAAACTTTCAAAACAAAAACATTGGCGTTTTCTACTGTGCACGTGACAAGTACCACCAAGAGTGATGACGTCTCAATAGAGTTCACGTTTTGGGGCGATGTTGACACGATGACAGAACTTGACATATATAATGATAATTAATTGTAAATTTTGCGTTTGCCTAACTTTGGTAGCATCACAATGTTTCAGAAATATACATGTAAGTATATCGATATGATAAAGTACAGCTCTACAAAAGATCGTGTGATTGATTTTTCTCACCCATATACATGTATGTCAGTGCCGCGCCGTGTGCACCCACTGTGTACGTTCGATCGATCGAGCGTCCAGACCACGTACACCGATCTGGTTGTGTTCACCGCGTGCCTGACAGCGTTTCCGCAATCCTCTCCCCGTTGCATGTTGTTACATTTTTCATGTTAAAAGGCGAGGTATCTGCACGCTATATTTATTGGAAAGCTTTGCCCACTTCATTATCATCCACCACTGCAGAAGTTCGGCAACTGTCTTGCCCCTCAGTCTGGTCTGGCCATGTCAGCGCGTTGATCGACGCGTCGTAAATGAGACTATGCCATTAATCAATTTAATGATGAAGACTGCCGTTTTTCTTTGTTTCCGAAAAATGCATATTTGACCTGAAGGATATAGATTATCAATTAATGCTAACAGATCTAAGTTATTTCCTTGCGGAGGGACTACGGCCCGGTTCACATTACAAAGCGTGGGGTCCGCACGGTGTTAGTAGGTCGGTGTTGCCCGAGGAAACACCGCTGGCTAGCGAAGTTGATCATCACACAGTGGCGACGTTGGTGTTTTCGCGAGAAACTGTAGACACAGTCTGCCTCCTCGACGTGGTGCAGTAGTCGCGTGTCACTCTTTTTTCTGGTTCCATCTTTCGATCTGACCAAACATTGTTTATTTTGCCGACATTTTTGGCTAATTTCTTCCATTTTTACTAGGCTGAATCAGTCGGCAGAGACCCAGGGCGCGGGCAGAGACCTGACCGCTTGCCCCACAGTTACGAGTGGAGTGATACGTACCGGCCGCCGCGTACTATGCATAGTACGCGGCGGCCGGTACGTATCACTCCACTCGTAACTGTGGCTTGCCCGTGGGAAGGCTAGCTAGGCATGTTGACACGATGTTGCAATTTCGCAAACCGTTACCATGCACCAAATACGCATGCGTACATATTCAAATAGTAAAAATGACGTTTCAAATTTTGTGCTTTACTCTCGCAAACAGTACGTACCAAAACAGCAATTTATTCGGTAATTAAATCAATTTACTCAAATTAGAGCCATCCCCGCGTTCCTGTTAATGGTCGAATCTCCAAATGAAATTGTCATGGATTTTTCTAGATAGTCAAAACTTCGAAATATGAAGGTCAATTCTGATCCATATTGCAACTTTAATGTATTCATAATGCGTGTAAAGCAGTTAAGACGTTCATGTACATTCTTCGAGAAACACAATTCGATTAAATATGTACCGTTACGGTAACAAAAACTCAGACCTCTAGCTTTCACGAAAGTCTCCCCTCCTCTTTCTTAGCTTTCGTTTATTAACTGATGTTCATACCACCTGGGAAAGAGGTTTTTCAACACGGACAATATCAGCTAACTATATTTTATTGTAAGCAATGAATACCAAATTTCACTTAAATACAATGAAGTGTCACCTCAGGAACATATCGTGGACATTTCAAAAAATACGGAAACTGGCGAGAAAGAGAAAATATGATATGCAAGATATCTGCATTTGCTCTCAACATAAGTCAGAACAGTGACTTTTGGTCGGAACATACTATCTTTCGGCAAATTTTACATACATTGACGTCTTTCGGTGTCAATTAACAGAAATATTAATTAAATTTGTTAATAACCTCATTATGCGAAATGTTCTGTCATTTCCTTTACAACGAAACGGACTGCCATCACCTTTCATATAGATTTAACAAACGCACAACCATAAGTCGTACTCAATTTGTGAAGGATCGCATTGAAATATACATTTAAATCCGAGGTTTTAATCATATAGTGTCAAAACTCCCATCTCCATTGACACGGATCTCACGCCAATCGAAGAATTTTTAAAAATTGGCAGTAACAGCTGAGTCCCACTCACAGCTAGTTGACCCCCCTGAGCAAGAAAATGATAATCTTCAAATTCCCACCCCATCCCCACCCTCCGCTGACGAGAAAAACGTGGACCAGCTCATTCTCCGTCACCGATAACGATTGCTCATGCGCACTACAAACTTTTGGTGGCTTTCCCTGCGTGTCAATCCTCTGCGTAATTCCGAACAGTGCTTTAGCTAAAGATAGAGCTTGCACCTTGAATTTAAGTCTCAAGTCGGCTGTTTAGCAACGATTTTCCACTTGTTAAGGGTAGACAGTCACCTGTAATCTAATATGCCCATATATGGTCAAAGGGGCGTTCCTTGGTATTATAAATGCCCATATGAGGGCGCTGTTTTAAAAAGCGGCCACCCGCTAAAATCTGTGATTGGTTAGATTTTCTCTTTTCATAGTAACTGTGGCAAAATTGGAACAGGTGACAGTATACCTTTAACAAAATCTCGTCGATACTCTGAATTTTCGACATAAAACGTGGTTTAAATGTAAAAAGTATTTCTGGTATAGGTGCCCATGTCATGGAGGATTATGAAGTGTATCTTTAGCTTGGTGCAATATACAGCACAAATCGCCGTCCTACCACCGATATTGTACATTTTTTATAGACTGTTCAAAAGTTCAAGAGGACAGCTGGAAAATATCGTGCTATACCAAAGATATTTTCTTCCTCAATGACAACTCATAAACAAGGAACCATTGATGTTACCTGTTAGAGACAATCAAACTATTTTAGTCTGATGTAACTATTTTTATTTCAACAGAAGAAACTACAAACTATAAACAATGTCATTTCAAGCACCTGAATGCTCGAACTGAAGAGTACAGCATTGTGTCTATCGTAAAACCGTCATGGTTTAAAATCTGATAAACTTTTGCTTTGGTAATAAACCCTGAAGCCATGCCATCGTATTCTTAGATTTTGAGGAATATAGGTCCCCATGGACAAAGCTGTCCGAACATCACTAAATGCATACTATTTTAAACTCTATCAGTCATGTGGCTGTATAGCTGTCCAGGGTCGTATCACAAAAGCACCAAAAGGTTTAGCTGGTCAAAAAAAAAAAAAAATCAAATCAGAAACCCACGAGTGATTACAACACAAGTATGCCAAATTCCTGTAAAAAACTTTGACATAGTTAAGATGTTTCACTTCTACGCAGTCTGAATCACGAGTACGGAGTCACTCTAAAAAGGGAACGATAATTTTGCTGAAAGAATCGCGTTTGACGTCATCCACAAACAGAGTGCCATGTAACAAAACTGCATCTACAGAAAATGTCGTTTGTAGTATTAAAATGCCTCACAGACACAACACAAAATACAAAAAACTCGGCTGTGTCGAGAGATGACCCCAAGTGAAATGAAAACTGCAACAGCGATTGAAAATTCAACTTATTTCTGCTGATCAGACTTTGGTGATTGCTAATGTGACAGTCATAAATTGTTGCCTCTCGTGATCTTCTATTTTTCCTGAAGATTTCTGAAATGAAATTCTTCTTAAAACGTTGTATCTTGCCACCTGGAAAATACATCCATCAATATATTTTCATTAGTTTACTGCCCCAGAGGGAAAACAAAATACAATCATACTAATATAGTAACGATACAATATGTGCTTAGTGGTCGACAAAATTGGAAGTCAATCTTCCCGAAATATCCAAGCTCAGAAACTGGCAGGCGAAAAAAAGGCATGCAATTTCAAAGCTAAAGAAATCAGGAAAAATTGAATTATGGTTTTAATTCGATTGTGTCAAATATCTCAATATTTGGCTCACTTTGAAAATACTTGATTAATGCGAGTGTTTAATCTTTTATTTAAAGACGAAAGTTTAAAGTGTCATTGAGAACATATTGGTTCTCGATGGGAAATGGAATATACAAAACGGAGTACACTCTTTGAAGCTATACTTAAGAATGAGCTTGCATTACATATAATTTCAAAAAAGAAATCGACAGAAGAGATATTCTGGCTTATTTATACCTTCCCTGTAATCTTTTTTCTTTGTATGAAATTCTAATCATCTTTCTTGGGTTAGACAAATTAGAAAGAAAACAAAGTATATATGAGAACACAATAAGCAAAATCAAGTGTGATTTGGCTATTATACTACACAAAGAAACATTTTGTACTTACATTGTTGCATTTATTGCCACTTAATTGCCGAGCAGAGTCTGTGTTACCAGAACTGGAATGGTCAGCACCGACCACTTCAGGTACGCTGTTCCGGCACCACTGTCACCTTCAGAAAAATATGTACATTTTAATCAATACATAATGGTGTGCTCGGATCGATCCTAAATACGCAAGTTCAAACACTCCCATCATCGCATGAAATAATAATACAAACATCGATTTTACAGTTTATGAGAGAGAGAGAGAGAGAGAGAGAGAGGAGAGAGAGAGAGAGAGAGAGAGAGAGAGGAGAGAGAGAGAGAGAGAGAGAGAGAGAGAGAGAGAGAATTATCTCCCTCTGAATGAAAGCTACCGGTGCTTTCCTTACCTCGGGAACAGACATTGTAAAGACTAAGAAATGGCTATCTCAAAATCTGCCAAAAGTTTAATTGTTGAAAAATCATGATCATAGTACTAGAAATACTCTGTCTGAATTTAAAAATTACTTGCCTTCTTTTTCTGTTTGTCCGGTCGGATTAGTGGAAGCTGTCGTAACAGGGGAATCTACAATACGAAAAGCAGATTACTCGAAGAAATTACTTTTCCTATAATGTCGCCGTTGATAAATGAAATGGACAAAACAGTAAACTTCCGAACATGTTCGGAATTACAGTTAGTATTCAAAACAAAATTTTTAACGCTTGGTTACGTTAATAAGCGAATTGACTTCTCTTCATGCGAGCGCAACATCGTTGCACCGTCGACATGTTCACAGTGACAATTTCGCAGTTATTGAAAACTTCAAAATTCACCATTGTTAATATTAATTATATGCAAATTTTGTTGCACAAGGTATTGAAAACATTGCAAATAGTATGTAAGTGTAGCGCAGTTGTTTTTGTCAAATACCGAGTTAAAGATTTTTGAATCCGTGCTACATGGAATGTAAGATGGTGATGGCAGCTAATCTATCCAATATTCTGGACTATGAGAACGATAGATGTGTCGGTGGACACAAAAATCGGACTAAATATCCTAATTTGAAGTTTACACTGTTGTCAGCAATTTATTCTTTTCACGAAACATCACGAGGGTTAAGTGCATAATTCAATACGACTTTACCTGCAGCTGAACAGTGTTTGCCACCTGCTTTATCAGAAGCGGTTCCAAACTCCGAACACGGTTTCTCGCATCAAAAGTTGAAAGTCAACGGCGCCCAAGAACTTATATTACCCAACCGTTTCTCCACCCACTGTGAGTGGAGGGACGGTGATTTTACGAGTGTTGTATCCACCGAACTGCGCTGTATGCGAGCTCAGCGTTTTTGTCACTAGTGCAATACGCGACGCACTGTCACGCAGGCTGTAAAAAGTGTACAAATCCAAAGATTTTCGGGGGAAATTGTCTAAACTTGGCCCATAAGTGCTCCATCTTACTTTATGATTCATTATGATCTTTGTACAAATCATAATTGACGTTTTAGCTGTAAAGTTACGATGTTTGCGATCAAATGTGAGTTGTCAATATAATTATTCATATTCAATGGCATGTAAACGAATCATTACTGTTCTTGGTAAGTCACATGCTTCAACTCGACCAATTAAAATGGAATGTGCAGGGCTTTGTGTTAGGGAGCTTTCAGTAATTACAGGGGGTGGGCCGGGGAATTGGGGGGAGGGTCACGTTTTAGAAAACAGTTCAAGGGGGAGGGTCACTTTTGACAGAAGCAGATTTTATGGCCAAAACTTTGATTGTCCATGTGATATTTCCTGAATAGGAAAACACCAACAAAATACGTACACATTATGACCGCCATGCATAGTAAATTGACATTTCAGTGAAATTCCAAAAACAAATTTCTTGCACAATCATGGACTTGTAACCACTCTAGTCTAATCAAGAACAATAATCTTAATAATCAAGCAGACATACATGCACAGATTTATCTAATTTTGTACAAAAAAAATATTCATAGTTTCATCATAGACCCCAATGCATAGTGAATCGACATCAGTGAGATTCCAAAATCAAATTTCTTACACAACCATTGACTTGTAACCACTCTAGTCTAATCAAGAACAATAATCTTAATAATCAAGCATACATAAATGCACAGATTTATCTAATTTTGTTCTGGAAAAAATTATTCATAGTTTCATCATAGACACCATGGATTCTGAGTGAACCAACTTTTTAGATGAAATTCAGAAATCAATTTCTTGTACACAAATGTTCATTTTACTTCCCTATTCAAGCAAAGTACAATGAAATACATTATCAAACATATATAAAATACAGATATAGCATGTTTTGTGGGGGTAAATTGTCAATAATTTGCCTGATAGACTCCATGATTTGATATTTTCGGATGAAGCACTAAATCAGCTACATCTTGCCTTCTTATAGTTGCACAAAATATGGTGACCCTCCCTCAAATATATGGAATACCATATCTCTTCAAAAATTCTTGCGTGATAAATTGCGACTGTCCCTCCAAAAACACCAGCCCCCCTCTCTGTAATTTGTCCCTAACATAACATTTGAACCAATTGTTATGTAAATTAGCTGATACCATTTTTTTTATTCCTGGGGAGAATACCGCAGTGGTTGATGGGGGGAGGAATCAAGTTTTAGAATGTCGGACAAGGGGTCACATTTTAGACAGGATGATAGGGGGAGGGTAACATTTTACGGTACAGGTGTGCGCGAAATTCCCCCGGCCCACCCCTCTGTAATTACTGAAAGCTCCCTTACCGTAACGGGATTTGAACCTGTAGGGGCGTTGTCACCCGCTGTTTGTTCTGTTCCAATTTTATTGCTAGACGAATCCTCAAATTGTATCTTAATTCTTTTAACATTTCCACCTGCAGAGTTCAAACTGTCCGTCGATGCGTTGTATGTTATATCAGCTGGATTAGGAGGGTGGTTATCTCATAACCGTCTATTACTATATCTGGAGCTACAATACATTAGGCTCACTCAATCAATCGATTACATTAACTCCGTACTTACTGAAGATTCTGACTCACCAATTATTCGCAATCGGCTAGTTTTCATAGGCAATGAGGCAAAATATTAAAATTGTTACTCTGAAATACATTAATAGTGATGATATTATAGACAAACGTACGTGAAAGCTAATTTGCATGTCGCTTGAAGAATGTACATTAGCCACTAGGTTTTGAACTTAAAATTATTTACTTCGTAACACGTTTTCTTGAGGGTCTATGGTTTAATCAAACTAAGCTGGGAACTCACCGTCTCCATGGCTCCAATGCAAGACAGCGAAAAGTATCGGTAGAACACACAATAAGCGGGCACTGTTCAATCTGGAAGAGAACAAAGACCAAGACAAATATTAAAAATTAGGTGAATAGGAAGAAAAACAGTATGACAGTATTGTGTTCAAATTATTGCCGTCAAGACAATTAATCCATGGCAACTAAGATTTAGTATAAGGACAATCGGTTTTCAGTAGGCCGTCACTTCGTCTCGCCGTTCGGTTAAAATGCAAAATTGGAAATGTGCTTACCGACCCATCTTCACAGTCGTTCTCGTAAGGATGTACTGAAATGGCACGCTGTCTTAACCAGCATTTATAGCGTCGGGTAGATGGTAATTGGTTGCTTTCGTGAATACCTGTTCAGTTATTTGGGCGTGGTCAAAATCGTATCCAATGAGTTTGCGTCAAATCAGTTGTAAATTTGCATCTTATGAAGAAAACGATTGAACTCTGTCAATACGTCATCGATAAACATAAAAGCTGTTTGCTGTTTCCATAGGTACCTACAATAATATTATAATGCTAAATTTAAGGGCGTATATTAACACTTATTAGCAAGCTCTGTGTCTATCTGTCTGTCTGTTTGTCTGTTTGTCTGTCTGTCTGTCTGTCTGTCTGTCTGTCTGTCTGTCTGTCTGTCTGTCTCATAATTATCCAGTGTTCTGGGCGCTGTTCCTATAATCCGTCACCTCTTTATTTTGTCTCGTTCAAAAATGTAAAATCATGCATCATAACGATGTCTTTAAATGTCCGAATAGCCTGGGTGGAGACGCGGATGTCCACAATTTATATCCCATTGGTAACCTCGTTCCAAATTTCAAACCTTGAAATTTAAAGTTAAATTATTCACAAAAAGTGTGAAGCCACTCGTGCTTGCATCTAAGCGAATTAAACAGAGATTGAAGTGTTTATTTTGAATCCGTTGGCCATACAAAGTTTTCCCGCTATACTCACGCCGTTTTCGACGTTTGAACAAATAGAGATAATGTGAACAGAAAAACACGTACCTGTACACCTCACGCAGACAATGCTATCGGTTTCTCAATGCATGGGTGCACTGACCGGACGACAGGAGACCCTTGGTTTGATGCAATAATTATTGCTGGATTACATAAATGACAAACACTAGCAGTACTATTCCATTTACAACAGTGGTCCTTCATAACTTACGCAGTGACAGCTGTTGATTGAACGCGATCCTGCCAACCTGACGCAGCAGTCACGGTAGTGCGCTACTGTCTGAGACGTACTAGTGTACAAATGCCTGTCAGGACTTGGGAGTGAATTCTTGCGAACAAGCGCGTTTCTAACCACTCCACAAAATCAAATATCTGAAAAATATCGGCCCACAGAATAAAAAATTAAAATGCCCCAGTTAATCCAATTGTAAATGCAGTGCACATTTTAATAGCCTACACCCAGGGGTCCGAATTTAATTAGCTTTTTTAGGTCTCGCTAAGTCAGGGCTAAGGCTGTCAACACGATTATTATGTCAAAAATATGTGACAGCAGGGTTTTACAGCTTCAATGTAACTCGTATTTCCTTAAAGCTACGAACTTAAGTGTTTCTTCCGCCTGTCGTACTGTCGCTATATTTATTGTACGCGGTGAAAACGCCGGCGTGTTTCGGTCACCGTGCACTTTTGAATGGCATTCCGGAATCACGGCCAAAATCCAGGCAGCGCAGTTGTCGTGTGTCCAGGCTGACCTAAAACGGTTGTGTATTTGTCAGGGCAAGAAGCACACGCCAGCACTTATTATAACATGCGAACCCTCTGGTCGTTTGCGGTTCATGACCGTTTTTCACATTCTTTGTATTAATTAAGTTAAATAAAATTCGCTTCTCGGACAGAATATTCAGATTCCCATTTTATACAATAATATTTATCTTATCTTCAACTTGTGTTGGCTCTTTTTGAAAGCTCTTGAACAATAAAAATTTTCTCAGCCTTTTTTGGGGAGTTCGAAAATGACTTGTTTTCCCGTAGAATTTACCACAGGGATGGCAGCCATTTAGAATTTCAAGCAGCGATTTAAGGAAATTGGTTTCGTTGGTTCCTAAATTTGCACTGTGACCCTAGTTTTTACCATTGATTTTGAAGAGAATGGATTAACATTTCCCCAAGAAAAATAAATTAAATTAAAAGTTTAAGCCTTTCACTTTTGAGGCGCACGTTGGGTGTGACGACCACCGCATATTATCTCTCTGTAATGTATCAGTATCTAGAAGTTTATTATAGATAGAGTCGGCGGAATGACTGCAGACACTCAGAAAGTACAGCGGAGCAAGGGGACGAGACCCGAACAAGGTCGAATGAGAGAGAAAAAAGTTCGGTGTAAGTGTGAATTGGATCCTACCTCAGCGGCTCAGGGCCAATCGTGCGCTACTGCGTTAGACGTCAACAATCTCTTCGTCCATTAAGGTGAAGTACTACGAATTACGTCAAAATTAAGTTGTGGTGTCATTTTCTTGAAACTTTGCACAGATATTCTTGGAAGTTGTGCAAGTGCAAAAATGAAATAAAAAATGGGGGTCACCACGCTTGTTTCCATGGAAACGGACGTTAAAATGGAGTCGTTAGAAATAAATAAAAATGATATAATTCACTTAAACTAAAGAAAGCAATTATAAAACGCTTAGCAAATGAGTTAATTTAATAAATACCAAGACTTAAGATCCATATTTATTGAATGTATAGTTTTCATGATGTTTGTGAAGAAATTTTAACATAAGTATCGATTACAAAATGACGATATCGAAATTATATCACTATATAATTTTCGAACTTTCTTCCTGTCGTTTTGAATGGTGTCATTTTGACCAAACTTGGCGAATAAACTCCTGACATAATACCATTTAGTTTACACTTTTAATAAAAGGGTGTCACCACGCTACTTTTTACAATATCTCCAGGTGAATGGGTAATTTGCGCCATATAAATGGGAGAGAAATGTTAATTTTTCGCTCATATTGAATAAAAACCAGCTTCCTAGGGGGTCAAAATACGACAAGGTTATAGGTCACATGCATTTCTCGAAACACTGGGTCAAAAAATAGGTAAAAGCGCAATTTCAACAATGACAGGTGATGTTAAATACATGCGCTACAAAATAACCCATTTGCGGCAGGCTGGAGTCAAATCTGCGCAGAAACGTTCTAAAGCGTGTGCGCGTCCGAATTCGTCGCCCTTCACCTTAAGTGGCTTACTACAACTGCAGTCTAACATGCAGGTGTTAACTGCTTGGATAACACTCGCTTTTTGACTCAATCTTCCAGACGTGAAAAGTAAAATCCAAGCGATAAAAAAATTAAAGACCACAAGCAAATCGTTCGTAATCCTACGCACGATCATCATTATGAAAATTTTATTAAATTAAATTTTATTAAATATCTGAAAGGTATCGGTTTGCAAATATTAATGTTACTCCGCAATTTTATCCGTGTGTAAAGACAATTCTAAGAATGGTACATCAAACTAGGGTGTTTTACTTTTGTTAGCTTCTTCAAGATTCACTAGCCAGCTACAAACACAGTAATCCCGTATATATGCCACCTTAGGTATTTTCAACTGCACTGTCACTCAAATGGGCTTAAAACTACGGATATTGATTTTCCTAACGTCTGTCTTATAGTCGCTTTATTGTACCGCCGCTCATTTTTAATAACATTCCGAAATGACTTTCACAAAAATAAAAAAATAAAGTGAGGGGGGAGGGGCAGCTGGACATTTGAAACCAAGTTTTAATATTCAAGCTGTTTTAATTTAGAGTCACAAGCCACTACGTCAATCATGCTTCTCTCACAGTGATCTATGGTATTTTAAACAAAGCAAAGTCAGTATACTGCACAAAAAAACGAGTTCAAAATTTTAATGAGAAGATTTCCTAATGTTATAATATTAATTGAGATTTTCTTGCTTTCTTGTTAATGCTGCATACGAATCCGGGTATTTCCTGGTTCACACAGATTTTTTTTTTATTTTGAAGACGACAACTAGATTGGACGCAGGATATACTCGGTTGCTACAATATAAAATCCATTGCCCTTATTTGACCGTTGCTAACAAATTGGATTTAGTATGCGTTGTGCTAGATACAGCTGTAACAGGTCCGCTTTATCGAGTAATCTGATCAGCAGGGCCTTTGTGAAAATTTCTTGGATTTCTAAGTATTCATATGTTATGAAAAGTCCGGCGACAATACGATTTTTTCTGTCCGCAAATCGCGTTCTCAGGCACCGTACTTTCTTTTTTCATTAAACTTTGATCGCAAAAGATTGATAGTTCACGGGCGTGCTCAGCTTGTGTGCGAATGGATCGTGTCGCATTCACTTGCCGACAAAAGTCACGTGACTCGATTGTCAGCAAACACCCAAAAGCCCTACGCTGTTTACAGTAGCGATCAAAAGGCGTTATTTATGGCTAGTCGAATGACTGTGTCGTGAAGACTATAGAGTGATTGTCAAATTCCCGAAAATGTCAGGTAATAACATGGCTACCGTCACTACAACAATCCCTCACATTGCAGTCAACGATTAGATTGCTCTTGTATTGCATCAAAAATTCAATGTATATGGCAATTGATATCATGATATTACCGAACCTTGTTATGGAATGCAACCAGGTGATTGGGAAACTGAAGAGGGCGTACTTTCTCAAACGGTCACTTTATCTTCCCATGGACCCTAAAAAGAGGGTCTATGAACAGAATGAGGAAAAGTATGGCGATAGAAGAGAACAAGGAAAAAAAGCTCATAAACAAAACAAGGTTTTACAGCATCAGTCATTATTATATTGGAATTAGCAATTGTAGAGCCACTGTGATCTGATCGGCGGGGCCCACAGTGCAGGTTTCTTGGACTCCTAAATATGCATATGCTGTACAGGGCCGGCGGCAATCTGATTCATTCTGTCCGCAACACGCGTTCTCATGCATGAAATCTGTTGACACCGAACACTCTACTTTCATTAATAATCTGAAGAGATTGCTAGTTCATGGTCATAAATAGCGAAGGCATTGTGTCGCAGGATTGCAAACGAAAAACGCTCTTCAGCGAAGTCCCCTTGTATGTAACGATCATACGGCGTTCACGTACAACCAGTCGAATTCCTTCGTTGCAGACACGTGATTGGCGCTGTGTTTCAATCGATCAAATTCCCGACCATAATAAGTACAACATGACTAGTGCGTCCATTGCAATTATACTTAAACTTGCCGTCACTGAGCGTAACCATGCTAGATTGTTCTTGTATTGTATCAGCGACACAGGAGATTCAATTGATATCGTGTAATATTGTCGTCGCATACCGAACACAGAACTGTGCTCAAGTTGTGCAATTGCAAACACTGGTGCAATTTGGCAAGGAGCCAGACAAACAAGATAATTGTGATATGAAATTGTAGAGGGCGTAATTTATCAAATGTTCACGGCCACATTTTAACGCATCGTTCTCAACAGCGAGGTTGCATTAAACTAGAATATACAAAGAAAACTCAGTTGTTGTTGACTTTCTTGAAAAGGTATGTCTTTATGTCTTTCCTGAGCCCATTGGAAAGTTCGAGGGCAGTAGTGATTCATTCTGAGCAAGTGCGCCCTCTATAATGTTCTGTTTACATCCTGGACCATACAATGAAAGCTTTAGTCTGGTTTCTAGCCCCCATTTCTACCGCTGGCTGCGCTGCTCACGAAAATAGGGTCAGGTATGGGCTAACGTTTCAGTCAGAATTTTGAATGAATATTAATGAGCACAGTCACCTGACAAGACCACCACATGTGATCTGCACATCTACGTACAGTGCCGAGCTTGGAAATTACTCGTAGATGAGGAAACATCGAACATTGAAGTTGTTTGCACGGCTTCACTTTTAAGTCTCCGAATCTGTTCTTCTAATATTGTATTTAGTAGTGAAATTACGGTTATCGTCAATGATTTTTTTCACAAACGTGACCTGGTGACCATGGTGACCTTTGGCATATGCGACAATGACTCAAAAATAAATGATTTTTCGTTTTTCATTCGATGTCGGCATAGGATGCTTGGTTCGGGAAACTATGGAGGTGAAATGAGTCCATGGGCATACGAAATCTACATTCGAAGGTAGCTCTAAGTTGGAAATAAATTCAACGCAATCACTGCACTCGTACTATTGACCAATGATAGACATGCTCACAATATACCTTACCCTATTTTCGTTAGCAGCGCAGCCAGCGGTAAAAATAGGTCAGGGAACCAGACAATGAAACCTTATAGGACGAGCGAAGGCCATATAGATTTTATTTTTACAGAGGATTGGCAAGATTATTTTCAATACTGAAACACAAAAAAAGTATTTATAAAACTATTAGAATGTCTAGTCATGTTCATGGTAACTT
This sequence comes from Ptychodera flava, assembly GCF_041260155.1. Classification (NCBI taxonomy): domain Eukaryota; kingdom Metazoa; phylum Hemichordata; class Enteropneusta; family Ptychoderidae; genus Ptychodera; species Ptychodera flava. Next base: position 10,773,015 of record NW_027248277.1, on the reverse strand, counting down.
TTGGACTCTACTGAGCAAACAGTTTAAATCGAAGGAATCCAGAAACAAAAACCAATCGATGTAAGATGATAGTCTGCCATGTGAACGTTTTTCACTGTTTCAAAACAACCTGATGAAAAGAAGCAGGAATACGAGAAACTTCAGTCAATTCCTAATTTGAATATATTTTTAATAACTTTCCTAATTCGGGATATACCTGGATTAACTTGACTTAAGTTGGTGAAACATGGCAAAAATTTAAATTCACAGACAACTGCAATATATACTGAAGCAATATATACTGAAATACGTGAGCATTTTCAGTTTATATCTGGTTTATCAGAGGAAAGAAAATGATTGATCGCTTGCAAAACGATTTTCATTGGCCAAGCTAATGTGTCGATTTCATTTATTTCTATGGCAACCATGGTAATTGTGCAGCAGGTGAATCCACATTACGCTTCGGTAGTTTTGGTCTGTTTTGCTCCCCTTCATACGATGAAACAGAAGTAAGGGTTGGTATATTCCCTAAACAGACGTTTTCTCATGTACTGCTGAGCTCTTTCATGCGGTATAAAGTTTTAACTGATGGATAGTCTGATCCATCACACAGCTGTCAAATATTCTACTCATAACGGTAGACTGAGCATTTCATCCCTGTCATATAATTTAATATCTAAACAGCAAAAAAAACAGTCGACGTTTCTCAATATACACATATCAGTGCCTATATTTCAACTAACTACGTCAGGATGACATCACAAACAGCAAAAGCCGCATAGAAGAGTGCGAAGCGCCCGCCTATGAACGTAAGATTCATGTTGGGTCCAACTTCTGAGCGTTCACTGCAGAGAGCATAATCTGAAGTTTACTTACAGAAGACGAAAAAGGGAGATCAACAACAAGCATATAAGCTAGATGGAGAGGTGAGCTATCTTCCCTTGCCTAGAAGCCGTTTTTGTGTATATATTTTTTTTCGAATGTCACGCTCTTGTCGGGCAACGTTCGTTCGAACAACTTCGGGGGCAACTTTAAGACAGTAACTTGTTTGTACATTGCGTCAGAAGTTATATTTTAGAAAGATTAGTGTCTGTTCGAACCCCAAAATACAGGTTTGGTTTTCATTGTTTGGTCACACAAAACTTGATGCGGCGCAGTTTTTTTTCAATTCAATATTATGTTAAACTTTGTTTCAGCAACACACATATACAACTTGTTGATGGAGCAATTCACAACTTGAAACCTTGAAATTAAAACTAGCCAAAATCAAGCAAGCTCATTATCACTTTGTGGGTACTTTTAACATAATTTAATTCAATCATTGATATAGAGCTTGATATTTTCATATCGCATAACGATTTTCTGAAAATATTTTGAGAAAGAGTGACCTTTTTTCAATGTCAACAAAAATATGTCTCTTTAAAAATGCTCGTTAATCGCCCCAGTATTGGTTGGGTTTGAAATCATGTTTAGTTTTTGATATTATTAAAATGACCCCTGTTTAATTGTAAAATCAGCGAAGAAATTAAACGAACAACTGGGAAGCTGCCTGCCAATATTCTCGCTTAAGCAGCAGGCTAATTTCACATTTTCAACACCAAAATTCCAGTTGATATGTTGTCAGGAACTTCAGTGAAACTATGCAAGGCTGGCACATTTATAATGCACCATTAGGCCAAAAAATGAAATGAAATGTTTGTGGACATTGGGTAGATTCGAAAATAAGGCTGTCACGCGAATTTATTTTCCTTCTTTATCTTTTTCTTTGTTTTTCTTTTGGAAATAACAAAACGACCAATCCTTTTTTGGGAAATTCAAACATGGCCGCTATAAAAATCATGGCTGCCATAGAAAGAAACACACCTGAGGAACATTTCAGAACATTTATTGAACATATCAACTGATCCATAACATGAATTCACATGTAAATGTTATGTTTCAGCTAGTTCCATGTTTGGGCTCTGTTTATTTTATTATTTTCATGATTTTTACTTTTTTTTTCAAAACTTACAAAAAATCGCGACTCGTATGAGCCTGATGACGGGAACAAACACTTTTTTCCGTAGCTTCGTACACCGCTTCTAACGTTTTGTACATTGGAAGCTGTTTTTTATATACTCGTAATATGCCACGCCATGTTCTATACCTTTAATAACATAGATAAATTAAGAACACGGATGAACTCAAAACGGTTTGATTAGCACCTTGCATCAATTTTAATTTGTCTCGGCTTTAAAAACTGCTGTCAAAATTCCAATCCTCATTCTGCAACACCAAGATGGCTGTATAGATATAGATGGTGTTAGCAAGATGGACAGACAGAGAGACTGACAGAGAGATAGACAGACAGACAGACAGATAGATAGACATACACTGACAGATAGATAGATAGATAGACAGATAGATAGATAGATAGATAGATAGATAGATAGATAGATAGATAGATAGATAGATAGATAGATAGATAGATAGATAGATAGATAGATAGATAGATAGATAGATAGATAGATAGATAGATAGATACTACCGAAGTAGTACGTTCATTTGTTTTTCGTTCTGCAGGAAAAATGGAAAAACGAACAATAGAAAATGTAAATGGTGTAATGCGTTTTTGTTATTTGCTGGAACTGCGACAATTCTTTACATTTGGTATCTTCCCGGAGCTTACAAACATGAATATCCTCCCATCCGGACGTGGAAGAGTACTAAAGTAGGATAGTTTTTACTTAATTTAAATTACTTTCATAATTTGATTTTATCATAATGGATGCGTAAAATCTCTGATTATACATGCAACCGAGTCGTACACTTGCAGATGCCGTGCTAGAATATTGCATCCATCCATCAATCTGTCTCTCTCTCTTTCCCTCTCTCTCATATGTATACATCTGATCTTTGATAGTTAAAGAAACCACATCTCAATGAGAAAAAAACAGACGTGGCCTCGCACCAACATCAACTTAACCAAACTTCAACAGGGAAATTTAAAACTGGTGAAAGTACATCGAGTGTAAAGGTCAACAAACAAAAAACGGATGGTGAAAACCAACCGAGCGATGATCAAGTTAAAAAAGTGCAAAAAGCAGATCAAGAACAACATGCCAAGTTCAATGTTAATCAACCACAGAAGTTGCCAAAGGTAGGAAAATCTTCAGACTTTAAAGATAACCAGCCGCAAACACACGGAAAGAACGAGAAGTCCCTGAGCGAAGGTGTCGACAAACGCAATAAAATAGCATCAGTCAAGAAAACTCCAAATACTACAAAGAAGGCGTCTGAATCCATAAAAGACAGTGTTAGTCTTGCTGACACTGAACTGAAAGTCGACGACTGCAGACAAGTCAAGGAGTACCCGAGGGGTACGAAGGAAAAATCCTGGCCCCCAGGCAAGAACTTTGTCATTCCCGTTTACCTGCATGGAGGTGGCCCGAATAACTTTTACAACATGTACAGATGGACCGTAGAATTTGCCATAGCACATCAACTTGGCATGGTTATTCTGGATTTCAGCACTCATGGAACGCAAGAGAGGGGGTCAAGAGGCAGGAGATTATTCAACCAAACCTTCGACCTCGCCAAGCTTCAAGAGCTACTTCCCACAATTCCAATGGAGGATTTTCGTGCTCAGTGCGGCGGCTACATCAAAGAAGGCAACGTTGTTGCAGCTGTGCCGAGAAGAGAGTACGAGACTAGGATTTGCCAAGATTACAGAAAAAGCGGTGGCTTCGTCACGTGTATCGCAGGTTTCAAGGCAAAACTAGCACGGTTTCTTTCGGTCGATAGCGAGGATATACAGTTAAGTTACAGAGTAGAGTACGCGCATTTCAAGAACAGTCTGCGATTCAAGAACGGACAGGAAAGGAGATGCCTGGCTTTCATGTGTATTGATGTGAACTACACATGTTCTGAAAGAGTGGAATCGCTCCTTGAGAAGCACTTCATCCGGGCACCTTACATTCGTCGCATGGCAGAGGAGGCTGCTGGGAAGCTTTGTCATGGCAACTTTGCTGTGTTGCATTGGCGTAATAAAAGTGCTGAAAGCTTGGCATCGTAGGTATTTAAAATTTTTCGAGAACAGAAGTTAAATTAATCATATTTTTCTTAATAATATATTAAATCCTTCATCCAACAGGCATTACGTAATTACAGGATGAGGTACCCATTACTTACTGCCTAATGGAGCAATGAGGAGTAAAGTGGCACAACACTGTGCTAGAGTCTCGAACTCACCGTTCTCCAACAATGAGTCCGTTACTCTGGATTCACCGAGTCTCTAACTCACCAACCTCTGATAGTAAGACCTGTAGCCTAACCACTGCCCCACGACGCCTCCTAAAAAGTCGTTTTCAAACTCGAAATACCAGTCTAGGATTCCAAAATTACCCCCGTAAGAATATACTTTACAGGTTGATATTAAGCGAAGTACAGATTACATTTTAATATCAGTATTGTGGCATAAGTTTGTCTAGATGCCGAGAGAGAATGGACTATGTAGATTGTGCGCAACCGAGGTAACACTGTAAATTTTTAAGGAAAAAAAATGAATTAACTTGGACTTGAGACACTGATGAATGCAATTCACTGTGAACTCAATGCAATGTACACGTTAAGGTGAAGGGCGACGAATTCGGACGCGCACACGCTTTAGAACGTTTCTGCGCAGATTTAACTCCAGCCTGCCGCAAATGGGTTATTTTGTAGCGCATGTATTTAACATCACCTGTCATTGTCGAAATTGCGCTTTTACCTAATTTTTTGACCCAGTGTCTTAGAAATGCATGTGACCTATAACCTTGTCATATTTTGACCCCCTAGGAAGCTGTGTTTTATTCAATGTGAGCGAAAAATTAACATTTCTCTCCTATTTATATGGCGCAAATTACCCATTCACTTGGAGATATTGTAAAAAGTAGCATGGTGACACCCTTTTATTAAAAGTGTAAACTAAATGGTATTATGGCAGGAGTTATTCGCCAAGTTTGGTCAAAATGACACCATTCAAAGCGACAGGAAAAAAGTTCGAAAATTATATAGTGATATAATTTCGATATCGTCATTTTGTAATCGATACTTATGTTAAAATTTCTTCACAAACATCATGAAAACTATACATTCAATAAATATGGATCTTAAGTCTTGGTATTTATTAAAAAATTAACTCATTTACTAAGCGTTTTATAATTGCTTTCTTTAGTTTAAATGAATTATATCATTTTTATTTATTTCTAACGACGCCATTTTAAACGTCCGTTTCCATGGAAACAAGCGTGGTGACCCCCATTTTTATACATTTTTGCACTTGCAAAACTTCCAAGAATATTTGTGCAAAGTTTCAAGAAAATGACACCACAACTTAATTTTGACGTAATTCGTAGTACTTCACGTTAATGAATATCCTCCCTTCGCATAAGGACAAAGTTCACAATATTGCAAAAGGAAATATGATGTCCTTGAAACAAAGGCTTTGTACAGTATTATCACAGGGAAAAGCGGTAAGTCCCCTGGGGTGGGGAGGGATGGGGTTCTTTGTGCAGTGGCTTACTTTATTTTATTAATTTTGACTGTGATGTTTCAAATAAAGTTTTCGACTCCACACCGTCGAACTGCTTTCTTTATTACAACACAAGTCCATATCTCCTCTCGAACCGATGTACACACCACTGTAATTGCTTAACAAACATTGCAAACATTGCTAATCGGCTGTCCGTATCTGAGGATTAATTAATTGAGTAAACATCACAACACGCAGTATAATAAGAATTTACTGCTTGTATGATAATTTAGATAATGTTTATATACGCTACAATTAATAATTCTCTCTCTCTCTCTCTCTCTCTCTCTCTCTCTCTCTCTCTCTCTCTCTCTCTCTCTCTCTCTCTCTCTCTCAGGTGCATACGCAACTACTATGAGAGACGGGAAACGGAGTGTCATATGAAACAGTTCCGTGTGCTTCATGCTGCCACACCGGCTATTGTTCGCCAGATTAACAAAATCATGAAGGCCGAAAAGATTCCCTGTCTGTACATAGCAAAACCGCTGTACCCGCAGGTGAGTAATCTGTCGCATGTGTTAACACATGCGCAGTTAGAAGCTTCAGCATCAGTAACCGTGTCCATTTGTACCATGCCCATACCTTTCTGCCACGTCGCCTTCTCTTTCGCAATCTAATCATTGCATGCTTCAAGCTATTTTCTTCTAACATGTGAGACTCTGGTGAACTGATACCATAGTTACGTACTATCCTTTTTTCTGTTTACCGAACAGAATAAAGATGTGCATTATTTCAGCACCGGTAAATCAGCAGGCTTATGCACCAGATGGTAAAACAAAACGGTGCTTAGCGCAAGATTTGCCTGAGAAGATTCTGGGTAGTATTTCGTTAATGTGCAAACATTTCGCCAGCAGAGAATTTAATATTCCTGTGAAATGTTAGAAACCCTAACATTCAGAAGCGGTACAATTAATCTAAATTGTACCGCCTGTGTGAATACAATTACACATAAAACAGAACATGGCATGAATACTGTATGATCAGACGCCAATTAATTTAAAACCTTTTTCGATACTAGGTTTTAGTCTATGAATAAGACAAGTGGTAATTTCTTTATATTGTAGTTTTTATGGACGCAAAGAAATTGATGGGCAAATTTCACGATAACTGAATAACAATGAGCATTAAGATAATTATCTACAATCTACGGAATGATGTTGTAACCTAGGTAACTGATACTTTTAGGGGGAAATGTTTTAACCGAATACGGCAATATTAGTCATTATACTCTACATATGCGATATCATCGTTATTTGCATTTTGATGTGGTCTTGGCTCAGTTTACGTAAGCAAGCTTCAAAATCTACCGGACTGGTCCATTTTGAGATCTTGTGAATAGGACAAATTTCAATGGGGTGACTTGTAAGGACCTAGAATTGCAAAGCTGGGAGATTGCATATAATCGTGTGACAACAATTTTAAAAAAGTTCAAAAATTAAGACACACATAAACATATTCTAAATAACCGGATTAAACATAATGTCTGTCCTTAGGGACAGAAATGTGGAATGCTAATGATTTTGGAGAAAATTTGCGTAGAATTTTGGCATTTTTGAAACTCATTTGCATATTTTGGCGCCAATAATGTAACAAAAATAGTCCTTCAGAGAAATTCCTTAAACAGTTCTATACCAATTTCAAGGTAACACGTGCATTGGCTTTCAAGACGTCCCGGTGGATGGACACAAACAACGGGCGTAGGTGCATCTGATCCCAATTTCGCACCATGCTACCTATACATTCAGTAAATGTAAGCTAATAATGTTGTACAGTGGCTTACTCGACCAGGATTGCATTTGCGTGCTGTATACCATTTGCATGACAAGTATATAGACACATGTACATTCATCATCTATTTATGTTGTTTACAAGGGACTTTTGCCATATGTATGTAAGTGTTTCTATTTACCTATCTCTTTCCTAACAAGAGCATAGAAGAGTACCTCAGCGTTACCGATTTACGTGTTTTCACCATCCGGGATATAATTGCCATGGTTCCATCGTTGAAGGAATATGAGTTCGACAACTACGTGAAGTCCTTGGTCGAACAGGAAATGGCAGAAAGTGAGTAACAGACGGAGGGAGGAACAATCATATCACTGGTTTACGATAATTGCAATTGCAGATTGTGAGATACCATAGAATAGAAGAGAATGCGACTCGGAAACATATATTCGGACTCTAAAATTTTTGGACAGATGTGCCTCAGCCAAAAGCGGTGTCCAATATTGCTACAATACCCATTGCGGGGAGGGGGTGTCACTCCACCTGTCCGTTCTTAGATGGATTGTGTTTCAGTCATAACTTTAACACTTTTGGTGAGCATGCCATGGAAATTGGTTACTAACATCAGAATGGGTAAATCTAGATGTAGAGATTGGTGGGCAAAGTCTGCATAATAACATATAATTTGCATAATTAATGATTGGCTATAACATAAGAATCACTGGCACAAATTTGATGCAATTTTTAGGCTATTAATTTGTTCTACGGTTATACCGAGCAAACTTTTTCATATTTGACGATGTATTCTATATGAGGCCATACATGTAAATTCAATGCACTGATTTTTCTCTAGCTCTTTATGTTTGTTCGCCGAGAGTTTAAACAGCTTAAAATGCGAATAATTTGCTCAAGGTGTATAGTGTATGTAAAAGCTTCTTTGGTACACCTAGATTTAAATATGCTGGTAGTATAATGATAACCAAGTGCTTCCTATTATCTCATTTGCATATTTCTTTACTTTTTGTGAGTACGCCATGAATCAACTCTGTATCTGCTGAATTTGATCCAACTTCTGAGGTGCACTGGTTGCGCTTAGGTTAAGTTATGCCCAAAATGTGATGAGTGTGACGTATTGTTATTCGCTCTTTTTTATATTCAGTGAATTTTTGCAATTAGACAATAAGCTTACGTTGAATCTAAATCCACTTAAATTGAGTACACTACAAGGGTACATTGCTCACACATAGTTGTCATTAAACTCAGAGTTTTGTTTGTATAAAATGGTCATTATTAGGCCATTTGCATATCTAATAACTCTTTGTAACTTGGCCATATATCAAAACTGGATGAATTGAATCAGATCGGACTCATACTGTATATTGTTAGATCTAGTTTAAGTCATGCTGCAAGTTTGACGAATGAATCTCATTGTAATTACCCATTTGCATATTTAATGACTGTAGGGAATTAGGTCATGTATCAAAACGAAATGCACTGAATTTGACCAGTCTTCATAGGTAAATTTGATATGCTCACTTTTGCTCGTGCTGAAAATGTAATGAGTATCAGTGCTGTTTGTTAGTTATTTTTAATTTCAAATGTTTATAGATATTCGGTATTTGTTGTTGCTGTCGTTATTGCTTCACATAAGCTCTAAATCAAATCTCAGCGAATGGTTTGGAATGTTCCCACATTTTGCTCAATTTTTTGAAAATAGATTTCTGAAAAACAGAATGATAAAAGTTCTCTATCTGGAAGATACACTACAGAAAAGTCGCATTATCGGTCTAATCGCAATCCCCGATTTGTCATTTTCAGATGCCCCCTTGTTCTTCAGTTCAAGAACGTCAAACTGGTCATTCTACGTGGAATTTACAAGAGACATGCGCAAGAAGAAGACGGTCAGCGTGCGAGAGTTGCCGGGACTGCCCGAAGAGTTGTTAACACTTCGTGGTGCACTGTAGAGCGATTCTTATTAATGATTCAAGGGTGGCTAGAAAAAATATTGAAAGTGCATTGTGGTATAGCATTTATAAGTTCGAACTAGTTCAGTAAATAACGTTAACAACTTGAGGGTGAATGAGTGAGCGACAAATGACAATGTTTAAGAGTCCATAACCGAGCAGAAAAGTTGGTGTCTATGCCAGACGACCGCTGGTAATTGGTAGCGAGGACTCTTCTCATTGGTAGGACCGTATTCAACAATGAAGACTTGGCATTAAATATTTGTCTTGGAACATGCGAACAAAAGATATTTAATCTGGTACGAAATAAACTCTGGAAAAATTAATGTAATTATGAGTAATTTTTTTCCGAGCAGACTACCAATGCTTTGTAATTTCGAATACAGAAACTTAGAAATAGCTGGATCCATATCTTGGTTACGAAGACTTACAAGGCAATTAGATCTTTGTAATATGTTACTTACTATCGTGATAAATGTATGGCACTGCGATAAAACTCAAATTTTCCTCTCAATCCGGAGTTGAAAGTATGGAATGTATGGTATAATTGATTAACAAATTGTTCTTTGGCTCATTTGTGTTGGTGTATGAGTCGTATAGTAACTGCTGTTGGAAAGATTATTTGTGTCAGTTGAGTGCTATGTAATATTTGAACACATAAGAGTGTTTTAAAAATTGTGTACATACATATTGCGGAAAGAGGAGAAGAGGCCATTGTAACCGATTTGATGAGAAATTCTGTCGGCTGTATTTCACAGATGATTTGCAAGTTAACTATAATAGAAACCAAACAAAAATACGGTGTTTGTCAATCGGGTGCCCGCTTTGAATTCACAACGTACGGCACCCAGTCACCTAGCGGATAAACCGCAGACAAAAAGCGTTCGGCCAAATCGCCACTCTCAAAAAAGGGGGTTCGGTAATCGAGCTTATAGTTGTTTCACTTTTCTGACTGATACCCCTCCACACACTGTAGAGTTCATGAAACACACGCTCGTACGCTCACTATCACTGCCTGGAATATTCAGCACTGTCCTGCCCATTTTCATCAAAATTCGCAAATTGCGCGAAGAAACTGCAAAATGTTACACATAGCAACTTTTGTTCTACAGAATCAGTTACTACATTCATGTTGTTGTGAATTACTGTTACCATTCAATATCATAAATTCTAAAAATTACAGACCTGCAATTCATAACTAAATTGATTTTATAAGAGTTATTTTACTGCGTGTGTGACGGCTGTGGTGTTGACTTAATCAATTAATCCGCTGATACGGACAGCTGATTAACCAGTTGGCATTGTTTGCGGAGCAATTACAGAGATATCTACACAGGGTGGAGAGGATATAAGGACTTGAAGGCAATAAAGAAAGCAGTCAGACAGGTTTGGAGTCGAAATCTTTTTTTGAAATATCACAGTCAAAATTAATAAAGTCAAATAAAGTAATACACTGTTTCACAAAATACCCGTCCCTCCCCACCCCTCCCCACCCAGGCGACTGACTGCTGTACGCCGTGATGTAGGATATGACTTTGAATGATTTAAGATCGGGCTAAATTTATGTTAGTTCAGTTCCAAGAGTCGATACATGGAGTTTATGTAATTGGAAATGTACAACGACGAAGAGAGAGTTCGTGTACCCAACTTGAGCGGGGCACTATACAGAGACAGATTCAGCAATAAGTAGGGTGCTATCGACCTCGGAACGCCCCATCGTTTATTATACAAATGTAATGATATTACGATACTATTTACACCAATGAATGACTTGCAGTTTCTCGAACGAATTCCTTGTCACAAAGATAGTGAAATTTTGGAGGTAAAATCTTGTCGGTGCACAGTATCATCCTTGGGTAATTGTCATCAACGAGACACAGGTGTAGGCTTCAGATAAAAATGACGAGGCTCGCTATAATGTTCGTAACGCGTACGCCGAAGCAAGGTCCGGCCATCACTGGCGAACGGACGAAGTCAAAAGCCAGACCACCGCGGACAAACTTCACAGACATACGAACGTTCAATATTGCAAAATAAACTTGCATATTTTGCTTTAAAAGTTGGAGGAAAAGACGCCACAGCAAAGAGAGCTTTTCCTGCACTGTTAAACTAAAATCTAAAGTCAGAGAGAAGTAAGACGTCGCTTGGGGGCGCAATTACGAACAAAGACGTCAAGCAACAATGCGAACCGTGGCAACACCCTTCGGATTGCAGACACCAAATAAATTTGCTTAGTCAACGCTCAAAGGTTAGAGCATGGAGCATTGAGGTAACAAATAACTCCATACACGGTCCTCAGTAATTTACGGTGCCATATATCATCCGCAGATCTTTGTCAAAAGTCCCGATAGGCACACACTGTGGGTGTAAACAACAATGAACAACAAACACGCAAATAATTAAAACAGAACTAATTTAAGGGAAAATTATAACAAATAAGTAAACAAACAACAGGTAATAATTTAATTAACAAACACTTCGTCTGCGAAAAACACGACAAACATTTTCGGCTATTGCGAGACTTCCAGCCACCGAACTAATCACAATACTGCTATAGCCCTGTGGCAGACAGTCGATATAATTTGTTTGTATTTGTTTGTTCTTTTGTTTGTTTAACTTTTGTTTTCTAGTTTGTTATTTAGTCTTAGCCTCGTATGTTTCGATGACATCATTTGATCCATGCCCTGATCATGGAGGTAGAACGAAATCTCCATGTTTTGACTACGGAGGTGGCACACAGACTGACACTATAAAATACTCAAACGAAGAGGGGTAGTGGATTGACCTTTTTGGATAAGTGCTTGCCCACACGATAAAACAGTGACAACTTTTTGTCTTGTACATGGAACTAGAGTCCGTTTCTAGCTCTATGCCTTGTAAAAACAAATCTGAAAGACAGACGTAGGACGCCCACGACCTTTGTAGTGACAAATGCTCTCTCTCTCTCTCTCTCTCTCTCTCTCTCTCTGTCTCTGTCTCTCTCTCTCTCTCTCTCTCTCTCTCTCTCTCTCTCTCTCTCTCTCTCTCTCTCTCTGAGAGCCACGAACACTCACGCACGGTAACGTTTGGGCAACACTGTGACTATTAGGTGTGACTCGTGTGTCGCTGGTTTACAATCCGACTTCCAGCGAGTATAGACCCTTGAGCGCTTGTTAGGAGCTCACTAAATTCCATGTACTGAATTGGTTGCTAAGCTACCGTATCGTCACCCAATATAGGCTGACTTTCATGTGAGTCTGCGGTGATCTCTTTAATTTTTGTAACCTAAGCTGCGGTAGATCGTGATCATAGCAGTATGAAATCACGTCGCTATCAACGCTCATGGTGTAAAACACGCCTTTATTTTTTAAAGCGAATTCTTTCATTGAAGTGTTTTTGACATGAATAAGCGGTTAGGCGAGTCTACGGTGACACAAACAACGCGGTAGTTGTTCATTAACCAGGTGCTTGTAGTATGGAGGTACCTATATACTTAGGTACATAGCGGAGTCACGGACTGCGTGAACGCATGACATCGAATACTAATCAACACATAGACTTGGTTCAAGTCGGTGAATTTTTAAAAAATAAAATCATTTATAATAGTTTCTCTTGTGTCTCTCCTATTTCGTACAAACCTATTTGGAATTGGGTAGCCCAGGCCATGTTTTCCCAGCGATTGAATGCGTTACCTTTGAGTCTGCGCAGTATAGTGAGTTAGTTTCTGCCGGATTCCGGGTGAAACTCCCCTGTATAGCGTTCACCCGACTCACCGCGTCCACTCCACTCTCGCGCGCGTTTCACATGAAAGCAAAATACATATTATTGCGTTCACTCCACTCAAACATTAACAAATCACAGACTTGAACCAAGTCTAATCAACACACAGCATGAAAAAGAAAAAAAAAAACATGGGGGAAAAACGTTGCCTGTAATTACTTAATGGCGACTGTTGTGGTCATTTCAAAGACAAGTTCAAATACTTCTATAAGGAAACCATTCAAGGGGTAGCGAACAGGATTTTCGAAGGAAAAAGGGTGTTCACGAGTGATTTCTTGACGGCTGGGAATGCCATTTTTTCTGTCTAGGAACAAACAGTGGGCAGTTTTCTTCGAGGCATGCGGGCATTCGCCACTCGTTTGCTACACGAATAACTTTAATATGTCTAGTTGTTGTGCAAAAAGCATGAGTCACTGATGTTTCTTGTCGACGAGGAAGGCAGATTATGAGGTCAAGGAACTTCAGCGGGAATTATTTAGGGCTGTACTCTTATTCTATTTAGAGAGGGGGTGTGGGGAAGACTAATCAGTGTGAGAGGGACTTTGAGTGCGGGATCGACAAGCAGCTGCTTAAATCTTCATTTTCTTTATTAAATTTTAATTTGATGGAAAAATAGAAAACGAAGGATCCCCCAAAACAACGTTTGAATGGCATAACACATGTTAAAGAAAACTGGCTACATTTTCTCAAAGTCGGTCGCTTGACTGCCCCCGCTGTTCTATGTTAATTATATATCTATGCTTGATAGTTCTCCGGGGTCTGCATTTCTTCTTATAATTTTGGAGCAAGGACACCCCTTTTCTTGAAATGACATGGCCCAACTATTCAGAGCTCTACATTGCCAAGTATGTGATGTGTTTTAGACACGTTAACACTTATCACTTTGTATGGCAATCGCTTCTTATTACAACAGTGTTTTCTAAGATCAAAAATGGTTCAAAAGGTTTTCTAGTAACAGAAACGACGATTTCACTATCAATTGTTCTGGAGTTGACCTTTTTGACCTTTCAGGTTGAGCGAGATTAACCAAGTAGGTTACTGATATACCATCGTTCTTGGCGCTGTTTGCAAACGTCTACGCTGCAGGAAGGAGGAAATGTATAGCCTGTTGGTCTTGAGCAGACACCAGATGGCGTATTTTCGCACCGTGTGAGACTGTGAATTATATTTTAGGTTGTGCATTTAATTATAAATTGGCGTGAGAATGTATGTTATTGTGTTAAATCACAGTCCTTTCACAACTAAACGTTTCTTGACTGCACAATGATTCTAATGTATAGGATTATAATGCCTCGCCTATCCACATTTCCTCAACATGTAGTTTGCCTGTTTGTCTGCAAACGTTTTTACCACGAAGAGAGCCAAAATATTCAGTTTTTGAGTGAAAAATTGCTTTGAACGAGTGAATTATAAGACGGCCTAAAATCTACATCACCCAAAAATCAATATGCATAGAGACTGTATGCGTGATAGAGTGTACGCTCCTATTCCTAATGCAAGCATGTTTAGCCGAACTCGTCATGTTTCACAAGTTAGGCAGAATATCTTCTGCGCCACCATCTGCGACAGAATGAACGAGGCAAGTTAGGCAAACGTGCATCTTGCTTGATTTCTCAGTAGTAATATTAGCGTTGCTGAACAACGATGAAGTGCACCTGTTAAAACGCGCCCGGAATTGTCAGTCCACCTTACAATATTTTTGCATCGCATGGCATTGCATTCTCTGATAAACCCGACTGAATAAACAAACAAACAAACAAACAAAATAAATTAGTAGATAAGTAGAAAATATCGTTTACTATTTACTATTTTTCTCTTCAAAATTGTGCCGTAAAACAATTGTAACATGTGATCAACTTGTGTGAAGGCAATATATTGCTTTCACGTGCGTCAAGATATCGTCAGCGGCATTTCCTCCCATGAAAGCCACGATTTTTAAGGCGCCAATCATAATGAGGTTTTGATTGTCTCTCTTGTTGTAATACAATACTAACATTACTGATTATTACTCACAAAACGTATTTTACTGTGATATTCGACCGAATGTTTTAAAAGTCTACGATTATAATTTCCCCCGCGCAATCAGTGAACTTTTGCAAAATCTGCAAGCTAGCCCAGTCTCTTAACTTTACCAGAAATTCGAGTTAAAAAGTACGTGTGTGCCTCATTTTGTGCTAAAGCACGTCCCAATTTGACTCGAGCATGTTTGATGTCAAAGGTCACGTGTGGTAGACTGCCCATATTTACCGAGTAACTTAGACTTGCTTCAGGTATGGGGGCAAAAGTATCAAAACATAATAAATTGAAGGACTAAACATCAGCAGACCGACGCGCTAATAGTAGGCTGTTCGCAGATCGTGAGGTGAACGCCTTGGCCAGCCAGTAATGCAGCTGCCGAGACAATCCAGGCGACAGGGGCAAGTCTACCAGTAAACTCTTGAGAGGCAGTGTAATGGCAGGCGTTCCGTCGTATGTCGTACAAAGGGCACTGTGAATCCATTAATAATATTTGACAGGACTGTGTATGTCTTATCGTACCCACCATAGCGGCACAAAGAGTGTTGCTCTATAGAAGAAAGCTAACAAACAGTGTATTTTATACGTACCTGGACAATACCGGCCGAAGGCGATATGCCATCTTATGCAGTCACTCGAAGCACTCTTTTTTATACACTCTGGTCTGCCCGATAAGAATTGATGGCATATAAATCTAAACATGGTTGTTTTTCAAGTAAACGACAATCCTCAGAGCTTGACTAATAGACCTTAGGTTGTTCAGAATGATAAATGGAATACACAGAATTTCATTTTAGGCTTTGGATGGTGTACATTTCTTTAGAAAACAGCGCAGTTACGTCTAGTTATGAGCATTTGTTATCTCGAAGATTTTAAACAATTTGACTATCCCTCTGAATGTATATAGGCTGACCTAGCGCAGCGACAGGTGTGCCAGAGTAGAGTCCCTTGAGCTGTGATTCGTCTCACTTTACTAACAGTCTGTTCAACAGTACACTGAGTCTCGGTGGATGTTTTTCCTGTAGAGATCAAGTCAACAGAGGGAGGTTTGTTCATGCAGTGTAAACTATCCTTGACGTTCGTGTTCAACCTGAAAGATCCGAACCGCTATTGAACCTGTTCCACCGGCTGTTATAATAAAGAACCAAGTCCGACCGGGCTTGGCAGGAAACATGCATGACGGGAGCATAGACACTCCAAAAACGACGGGAATGAAAAAAAATATGTCACTAACATTTACACAACTGGTTCCGCGACCAGAAATTTTTTCAATAAGTACAACAGGGAGTGATACAGATCATCGAAATCCGCAACATTTGTTGATAATTGATTGCTGTGTAAGTAAAAATAGGAAATATAAGTAAATGAATACACAGCATGTTGTTAATGTGCTTGTTTTAATCAAAGCGAGTCATGATCTCCAACCGTTAGGCAGAAAGGACATTGGCTAGTGTAACTCATCTGTCTCTCAAGTGTTAACTAGCGGGTATGGCAAGAGTGTATAGTAACCATGGTCCCTTCAGGAACCTGTCTGTTCAGAGTGTGCATTTAGGCCAAAAAGACATCGGCTATTGGCTATCGTAACTAGTTCTACAATAGTGTGTAGTTAGGTAGAAAATATATTGGCTATATATTGTACAGTAACTAAACTGTCTGTCCAGTGTGTGCAGTTAGGTAGAAAATGCATTATTTGCTAACATAATTCGTATGTCTTGCAACTGCTGTGTAGTTCGGTAGGAAATACATTCGCTACCGTTAACTGGCAGGTGTGACGACTATGTGTAGTTAGGCAGGAAAGCCACTGGCTACCATAACAAACATATCTTGCAAGAGCCGTGTAGTTAGGCAGAAAAGACGATGGCTACCAAAAGCTCATACATCTGGCAACTGCTGTGTAGTTAGGTAGGAAATACATTCGCTACCATTAAATGGCAGGTATAACGACTATGTGCAGTTAGGCAGGAAAGCCATTGGCTAGCATAACAAACATATCTTGCAAGAGCCGTGTATTTAGGCAGAAAAGACGATGGCTACCAGAGCTCATACATCTGGCAGCTGCTGTGTAGTTAGGTAGGAAATACATTTGCTACCATTAAATGGCAGGTATAACGACAATGTGCAGTTAGGCAGGAAAGCTATTGGCTACCATAACAAACATATCTTGCAAGAGCCGTGTAGTTAGGCAGAAAAGTCAAGGGCTACCAAAGCTCATACATCTGGCAACTGCTGTGTAGTTAGGTAGAAAATATATCGGCTACCGTTAACTGGTAGGTATGACAAGAGTGTGTATTTAGGCGGAAAAGACATTGGCCAATCTAACCACGGTCCGGTCCCCCACAAATCCTGTCTGTCCAGAGTGTCCAGCTTGGTCAAAAAGACATTGGCTATTAGCTTCCATAACTAACAGGTATTACAGGAGTGCGTAGTTGGGCAGAAAAGACATTTCACTATTGTAACTCACCTGTGCAGTTAGGCAGAAAATACATTATTTGCTACCATAATTCATATGTCTGGGAACTGCTGTGTAGTTAGGTGGAAAAGACATTTGATATCATAACAAATACATGGAACTCTTTTTTAGCTCCATGCTGTGACGCGAACGTTAGGTGGAGAAGAAATACCCTCTATGCGACTTGCGCGGGCAGTTTTCACTCAGGTTTTAAGGTAAAAGAACTTTCGCAACAGCGTGCGTGTGTCTAGCCGGGGACCTTGCACATAACCTGTAGCTATGACTCCTTCACCTGAGCGCGATCGATAGACGCTACAGTATCCACTGCAAGATCACAGTTTGCTGTGGACCTTGGTAGCACGACATGTGCGAAAGAGAATAAAAGAACGCCTTCCTAGAAATCAGTTTTCGGATCCCATTTTATACAAATGGCTGTCAAGTATATGCCTGTACAGCGATTTAATATGCCAGGCCTGCATATTAAACCGCTGTATGTACAAGACCCTGTGCCCCTTTTTATTTATGAAGGAAAAGTTGTATCGGCGCTCAGATTCGTTGACCTGATGAAGCAAAAGAGAGGTTAAGATTGCATCCGTAGCGAGAACGCAACTTAGAGTGGCTACGCGTTCCGTACGCGTAACGCTCTCCACAGATTCCGATTGGGAATAAACTGGCCCCGTCGCCTGTGTCTTTTACCGGCGGTAGTAACTGGCTGCAGCCGTCACATGTCCGTATGTCACCGCGTTCACCTAACGATCTACACAACAGTCTACCACTAATGTGTCAGTCTACTGAAGATTATTTCTTCAATTTGCTCTGTTTTGATTTTTATATTCCCATAGACTTGAAGCAAGTCTTGATTAAGGTATGCCGAGTCGCATTGTCTAAAGATTTTGCTGTATTATCAGGTTAGGCTAAAAAAAAAAATATATGTGCTGTTCCGATTACCCGACCCAACCCAATTTTAACCCCCCGACCCTAGACTTTTTAGAGCCTCGTAAACCCGGAAGTAAAAATAACGGTATGAAAAAAACGTGAAACGCATGAAATCACGCGAGAACTATGACAAATCGCGCAAATCACGCGAGAACTAATACGTCATTCTTCTAGAAGTGATGCCAGACGCTCATGAAAACTTGCGACATGACACTGACAGTTGTTGCACACTGAACGGTTTCCGATTTTCAAACTGCTGTATCTCAAAAAATGTTAGGTCTAATTCAATAGAATTATCGATAAAAAAATTCCAATTCAACTGCTCGTTTTACCATGGGATTTTTTTTGAAAAGAAAAAAATATCGTGTCATTTTAGCGTTCAAAATCCAGCATTATTTTTCGCCATACAGCGTGGCGTACTGCGGCACGCACATTTCTCAGGCCACTACTTCCTATGTTAGAATGGAATGGCTCGTTACAGTATGTTGTTCAGTGCCTAAACGGCGCTTTGTAGGTAGGTTTTCGCTAAAATGCAGGGACAATTTTCAGTGATCGGAGTTAGTATACCAAACAGCAACTGTTATATTAAATTTGTGGAAAGTTTGAAGCATTTTCACGGCCGTTTTTTGATGTAATCTTTCATTTACCTTCTTGTTGTCATTTCCGAACCGCGCCATGCACAGCGCGGCCATATTATGCAGGCCAAGTGAAAACCCGGAAGTGTTTTGTGATAGTGAATCGAGCAAAATTTTGGTCAATTTTACTTTTAGTCATTCTATCATTAAAATATAAACCCGTACACCAAAAACTGTGTGTTAAGGTCAGTTCTGAGTAGTTTCAAAATCTGTGCGTTCGGAATTTACCGTGAATTTTGCCGTACGTACGTACTTCGTTGAACAGCCCCAACTGCCAACGCCACAATCAGCTGTTTTCAAACGTTAACCCTGGTAGTTTTGCGAACATTAAACTGTGTTCATTTTTCATCTGTTGATGTTACACACAATTTACAAAATGATATTTCAGGCAGAAATGAATACTTTTTCAATGATGTACCGGTATGGGAATAAAGTCAGCATGCCATGGTTATTATTATAATAAATGTATGTAAACAACCTTAAACGTAAACTGGGGAAAATGACAGTGCAGGAATCGGGAATTGATAAACAAGACTAGTTGAAAGACGGGCAAATGAAGAGAGAATGAAAAATCTAAGGAAAGGAAAGGAAAAAATCATAACCCTGACTCTAGATTTCAATGCTAAAGGAAAACTGACTACAACAAGATGACAGCTTTTTAGGGGGAGTAATATTCTTGTGTAAAAAAGGACAGCTCCAGGGGGATTATTCTGTACTGTGAGTTGATCAGTTGAAAAATGACTTATTTTATTCATATTCCTATGATTTATGGTTTTTTGAATATCAGAATTTCTCAAATGTAACACTTAAGAAATTTTACAGATCTAATTGTTATTACTCAAGTTTAACTGTCCAAAATTTGACAGAGCTAGCTTAAAAACTCTGAAAGTTACAGTAGTTTGAAAATGGCAAAAATAGCTTATTGACTGGTAGTATACACGATGCCGTCCAATTAATTTTCAACTCTGTCTCACAAAATTTTTGGCATTTTCAAGTCTCTGTGTAAAGACAACAAAAGCTCCTTATACCGTACTCTTACAATATATTGCACAAAAAGTATTTTAAAGCAGATTAGTTAGAGAATTAATGTTATTATACAACTATATTTTATCATAGGGATACCCACAAAATGACTCTTAGCCATATGTTGAAATTTTTTGACCATTTGTCAAAAAATTTAATTCTAAAAAAATCGTAACCCTGGAAGTAGACAAGATAGAACCATCATTCAAACAGTATTTTGAATCCTGAGACAAGATCTTCAAGAAAACATACAATTCAAGTAAGTTTAACCAAGAACAAAAAAGGGCCTGTTATCCCTACTTATAGCAGGCCTCGTCTCAAACAAAATGGTGACTCGCGATGGACATAACGTGTACTCAATTTTGTTTCTCAAATGCGATCATGGTGAAGAAAGGTCGATTTTGTCTTCTGTTAAACAGAACCGAACATTCGAAGAAATTTTGGAGGAACACCATCCAGGTTTTTATGAATGTAAAATGTACAAGTAGGAAACAACTGCCAAACGACAAGAGAACGTGTGACATCAGTAGCTATGAAAACGAAGCTATCGGTGGCGGTTTATCGACGGTGCGTCTTCCATGTCGGTCATCATCAGGTCAACCCACGGTCCCTCCACAAGAAAACGTGCGTGCACCGCACAAGCAGTGCTTGTATCGATCGCGCTCGGGTCAGAGGCCATTACCACTGTCTCGACTGCAGAATATTCGTTCGTGTTGTGAATATTTGTCTCACTTAGAAAGCCTTTAGTAATTACAGGGAGGTTGACCGGGGCATTGGGGAGGGTCACATTTTAGAAAACTGTCCAAGGAGAGGGTCACTTTTTATAAAACTATCTTAGGGGAGGGTCACTTTTGACAGAAAATGGTTTTAAAGATAATTTTACGGCCAAACCTTTGAATGTCCATTTAATATTTCTTGATAGGAAATTGCCGACAAAATACATCGACTCTTTTAAATACATACAAATTATCGACAAGTTTCACAAGGAATGAAGATGCAGTGGTATCCTACATTAAACACCTTGAACAATTCAAACTGATGAAAGACAAGATTCAAAAACACATGGGACAGATGGCAAAGTGCATATCAATTATCGAGTGTCTACACATGCACAGATATTGTTATGTTAGTTTTATGTTTTATATTGGCAAAAATTGATCATAGTTCTCTCATAGACTACCATGAATCTTAAATCAACATTTCGATGAAATTCCAAAATCCAATTTCTGATCATGTTAATGCTTAAGTATTTCAACTCGTACATTGTGTGAATCTCGAGTACGGAGTCATTTTGCAAACGAGACAATCGCCATCGATGAGATAGAAATCTCGTTTGGAGTCATCCATAGAACTGTCATAAATTAAAACTGTTTGTCATATAGCCATATTTTTACTTTGATACAGACACGGCTTGTCGGACAAAATACTAAAAAAATATTAAGTACCGAGATTCACATTAAACTATAGAAAATAGAGAAGCTGTTTCTATTTTCTTGATAAACCTGAAATAACAAAAAAAACAAATGTGTGAAATACTGTGGAAAAATTATTTGTTGAAAGGTTCAACATACGAAATACGGATTTTCAGTTGCATGATAAACATAATAAGATTAAGAACAATAGGGCGTTTTTTCAATTCTGGCTCAATCTCAAAGATTGAAGATAGAAACCTTTACTGCACTGACGTCACGTTGCTGTATCTGTTTAAGCGAGTGTGATAATATGAATTCCATTCCAACTTATTCGATGAAATGAAATGAAAGTAATATGTAGATCGGATAATTGCGCACCTGGATGCAATGAAACAGCCTGGTTTCAAGTGAAGTTTTAAAACGGTTTTAAGGTCAGATTTACTCACCTTTCTTAAACAGTCATTACCAAGTGCATCGCCAGGACAAAACTCATCAACAGTGGCATGGCAAGATAAGCCGCTACTGCATCAGCCCCACCTTGAACAAAATTGTAAAGTTTGTTGAGAATTTTCTGGATCTGGACATATTCATTCCGAAATAAAGTGAAATAATAAAAACAATAATAATTATCTATTAGTTAATGATAACAACTATTTTAAAACAAGAACGTCTTTTTTTTGGTTGATTGCGTTTTCAACATAATATCTGTATTAAACGGATGTTTTCCATTTAGCCAAATTTATGTAAATATTACCGACTGAATTGAACGTTGAAGATAAGGTTTCTATTTGAATTTGAAAAATGCAATAATTACGTTTGACAGGTGATTTACATTTCCAAAGTGCAATAACTATTACCTCACATAGAAGATAGCCGCTAGAAATTGATAGAAGGAACTTACACTTCTCCAATGTCCCTGGTGTACTCATTGGACTGGTTGTTTCTGGATTGCTTTCATCCGTAGACATTGCATGAGGCGTTGATGTTGGGGGATCTACATGACAACAAAGTTAACAAATATAGTTTTTTCTATTTTGGCCTATTTAAATATGGTAACATATTTACCAGCAGTTTCATGAGTCTTGCCATATGCTCTCAAATTTAATACTTCTATAAAGATGATTGAAATGGAGATGGAAGAGGAGAATAGGATAATTGGCTGTAAGGACGATACGCTTTCTGTGCAGTATATTATTTCAATAAAACAATCAACAAGTTTGTCATATCATGAGAAATTATACTCCTTGTTATATATACGATAAACGGGACGAGGCAAGTCCAGATGTTAACTTAAAGAAGTAATATGCCAAAGGTCGTGTTTGTTCTCCAACCATGTTAATAAGATTAAGGCTATGCTAAGAGGAACTAACAATATTATTTAACATTGTTTTAATGGTATTACCATTGCAATCTTTGCTCCGGCCTCACCAGTAGATCTCCCGAGACTAATGCAGTGTGTCGTGCACTATTTGTTACCACACCAGTGCCTTTTATCTGTGCACATAGATAGTCTACAGCTGTACAGTCATCTTCGTTGGAAAACTTGATCGTTACGGTGTTTCCGTTCATAGCAAAACCAGTCTGACTCGCAGCAATGGTAGTAGGATTTCCACTAGTTGGTGCTGTGCCACCAGCAGCTTGTTCTGTCCCTGCTATCTTAGTATCGGATATATCATAGAAGGCGACGTCAATGCCGTCGATGTCTCCACCACTAGAGCCAGAATTGACAGTGACGGTGAATGTAATAGTAGTGTCCGTGGCTCTGTTGTATGATATTTGTGCGGGGTCTGAAGGATTGGTTATAGCGTAACTATCTATGGTAACATCTGCAAAGAATAAAAATGGACGTGATGGAAACTTAATCAGTATAAATATAAGTCAATATATGAAAAGGTGACTTGATCCAGCATCCAGAAATATCACCATGGTGTAAGGAATAGCTATCCCATATAAATAATTAAATCACAGTTTAAATTTTATTTGTAAATCATAGTAATTTTAAACATATTTTTAGCCTTCTTTGTATTTCTTATCATATTTCAGTATATTTCTTTTCATTCATATAGATGGGTGGAGATAATTAAAATATAAGTGCACGAATTTGTAAAATAAGACCACAAAGCAAGTTCAAAAATTGAATTAATTCTGTGTATTCTTCGAATAAATGTCTGGAATAAAACTAATTGACATTCGCGCAGTCGGCGACAAAATTAAATACGTTTATGCGAGATTCAATCTCTGTGATATAGGTGGAGATCGCGGAAGGTGAGCACAAAGGAAAAGAGGAGACCCGAAGTTTTTTAACAGCAATAATGGGAACAAACGGTTTACACGTGCAGAAAAGCAATGCCAGATCAAAATAGGTACACCTTTAGAACTGGGAATTACTCACCTTGTGCTTCGATGCATGCCAAGAGAAAGAAAGACACAGCGAGAAGGGCGACCAGGAGCGTGTATCTGGAAAAATATATACAATTATGTTAATTAAGAGCCATAAAATATAAATTGTACCATTAACCTCTTTCTTTCCTCTGAGCGCACGACAGTCAAAAGTTATCAAGCGTGAAGACAATATTAAGACAACAGTTTACCTCGGCTTGCTACCAAGGCAGATGAACAGCGTTAGGATGAAATGTGCGGCATTGTAAAAGTGAACAAATGATAAGATATGCTGTGCATTCATTATCACATACCCAATGCCCATATCACTCCATCCTGGTGACGTAAATCGTAAAATATCAGCCATGACATTTTTCGGTAAATAGCAAACAAAGGAGTTGAAAGAATCGCCAGCGGATATCTGAATATATATTATGCGAGTAACCGGAAGTGTACCCGACTAAATTGTTTGAGTGTCAAATCAGAAAAACACAAAGTATTATTTTTGACTCGCCATTAATAACATATATATCGCTCTTATTAACTAGTCAGAATAATTCTCCACCTTGTCATTGATACACACATTATATTACCGTGCCCTGACCGTCGCATTTTGATTGGTCGAGCTGAACCACGTGACTGACTACAAATACACAGTAATGGTTTGTTTACATGCCCGTGAATATGAATAATAAGATTAACAACTCAAAATATCGTAACCTTAAAGCTCAAAGGTAAATCATAATCAATCACAAAATAAAATGGAGCACTTGTCGGTCAAGGTGAGATACTTTTTTTCTGAAAGCATCTCCGGATTTACCAATTTTTACAGCGCTTCGACAGTGCCTCGCGTATTGCTCAGTTTCTGGGGCTAAGTTGTCGTTCGCTCCTAAAATTTTCGGAAATTTTGACGGTTTTCTTTGGTTCGCTGATAATACAATGGAAATAATAGACTGCGTTCTGACCATCAACGTTTATTTGTGGGCGCGGGCTCAAGGAAAGCCAAAGCCTCGCCCGTTAATTTTTGGCTTTCCTCTCGCCCTTGCCCACAAATAAACGTTAATGGTCAGCGCGTCGCCCGTTATTTCTATAATATCGTTTCTATCACGTCTTACAAATAGAAAAAAAAACCTACCGTATGTACGAAGGAGGACAAATGCCAAGAATGCTGGGATTGAATAGTTGAAATCCAAAATTCGAATGGATCACGTGTACAAACAAATCCCCCTTCGCAAACGCTCACAGACGTACGTGTATTACTGTAAGCGTCAGTACCCATGTTGGCTTGTTTTTACCGCCATCACGTGATCTCATGGGTGTATGAGTCTGTAGCACGTATCCATGACGACATTGTATTAAATAGTCTGGTACCCTGTCCCTGGTATGGGCTATTGAAAGCATGGCTATCATTGGTCAAGGTAAGAGTGCAAACCCGGGGAGTGCAATGATTGCGTTGAATCTATTTCAAAAGTGGAGCAACCTTCGAATGTAGATTTCGTATGCACATGGAATCATTTTAAGTCCATATTTTCCCGAATCGAGCACCCTATGTCGATTTGAATGAAAACGGAAAATCATTTAGTTTTGAGTCATTGCCTTAAATGCAAAAGAACAACATGGACGGTCACCAGGTCACATCTGAGAAAAAACCATAGACGATAATCGTCATTTCACCACTAAATACCATCATAGAAAAACAGAGTCGGAGACTGAAAAGTGAAGCCGTGCAAACAACTTCACAGTTCGATGTTTATTCACCTAATTTCCGAGCTTATCAATGTACAGATGTGCTGATCACATAATCTTGTCAGGTGACTTTGCTCATTAATATGCAGTCAAAATTCTGACTGAAGTCGAACACTGGACCATACCCTACCCTATTTCCTTTAGCAGTGCGACCAGCGGTAGAATGGGTCAGGTAACAAGACGATGTATTCAAAGCAGAGCCCTCTGTGTCAGTAACGTGATGCAAAAATTGTCATTATCATATACCTAGATTCACGTACCCATGTAAACCTATGGGAAAAGGCGCTCTAACAGGTGTGTAATAAGTTGCCGTATCACGCCCAGGCACACTTTGCCCAAATAAGGTAGTGTGCGCGCTTTTTCGAACTTTTTCGTTGTCGTTGCTACGCGCGTTGCTATCCACATACATTCCATTCGAAAGCACGTCAGCGCGAGATTCGAACCCGTTTTTATGCGCTTCGCTCGTAGTTTTCAAGCAAATTGTCGACAGTTCGAATCTTATTCCGATCAAAATTGGTTTAAAACAAGTGCTTGATAGTCTCCTCTCAATGTTTTGCTGAGAAAGTGTATTTTAACGAGCAGGATCAACTACTCATCTGTGCTCATTCTGTAGTGACATTGGCGTTCGCATAGAACAAGTTCGTGACGCGTTCCACAACAGAACAAATGACAACATCGTACATATTAATCCGCAAAGTTGCGTGGCTCATGTTTTTTTTTTAATTATCGCTCATAACTTTATCAAAATTTTATTGATAAATACTGAAACATATCACAACCGTTCAATAAGGTATATGATAAAACCTTTACGGCCCAGATACGGGTTTTGCGGACCTCGGTCGTACGGCGTACGGGCCCTTGCACGCTCGGGCCCTTCCGCCGTACAACCTCGGTCCGCAAAACCCGTATCAGGGCCGTAAAGATTATTATCATATACCTACATTCACGTGCCTGTGTAAAGCTATGGGAGAAAGCGCCCTCAGATCCGTGCATTTTTTTACGTATCACGCCCCGGCCCGGTGCCCAAATATGGGCAATCGCGTGCATTTCTGAACTATTTCGATTCTGGTTACTACGCGCGTTGCTATCTGCAAACGTTCCATTCGTACATAAAGCCAGCGCGAGATTAGGAAAACGTCTGCTCGCTCAGATCATAGTTGCGCGTGGCGACAGTGGAGCCGTGCAGGTGACATCGGCTTTTATTTCTAAATTCTAGTGAAATTCTGTGTGTACTAAGTGCGTGCCTGTTCAGTATAAATTACCAGAAACTGACAACACGCTTTTGTCCTTCTAACACCTCGATTTCAGCCTTGATCCCTGTTGGTCACGTGCAGTACGGATGTTGCTTTGCGCGTTCTAGAATTCTGCAGGTAAACAAATGACGTCATTATGTATGTCAATCCGCGACGGGAAGCGGTCATCGTATTTCTGAAAAACTGACACAAATGGCGATGAATTTTTGATATCGCACGCATTTTTATCTCCCAAACAATGTTGAATATTATGTAAACTACATATTTACCATTCCATAAGGTATATGATAAAACCTTTACGGCCCTGATACGGCTTTTGCGGCCCTTGGTCGCAAAAGCCGTATCAGGGCCGTAAAGATTAGTAGTTTTCAGTTTGCACATTGAAAGTTGGCAATAACGTTGCTATTGCCACTGTACTGCACAATACGTCCATGGGGTTGTTATTTGGATAAATGTCTTCCCGCTAAACACAAAATCTATACCTGACTGGGTCTGACAAAGGTGACTCACTGTTTTCATTTGTGGATAAGCTTAGTGTTCGAAATTATTATTTAGTAGTAGCAATGCGTAGTGGTTATATATACTAATGTATATAGCAAGTTACTAATCTTCCTTATTACCGATTATGAACCAATACTATTATTGACCATGTAAGCGTCGACTACATGTGCATCTTCAGATGTAAATAAAATTTAAATTCTAAATATAGGATAAGATATGATAAGATAAATAATTTATATAGCGCCTAGTATCCATCAGCAATGTTCACTGGCACTTTACACTAGGTCACAGGTAAGCTCTCTTGAAGAAATGAGTCTTAAGCAGAGATATGAAGGTGCGAATGTCCGGGACTGATCGAAGAGGAGCTGGCAGTTTGTTCCATAGAATTGATGAGAAATAGGAAAAGGATCTGTTACTTTATGATTTTAACCGAGTTCGTGGAACTTTAAGTGTGGTTTGTAGACTTGATCGGAGAGATCTGCTAGGGGTGTTGACTTCAATGAGTTCAGCCAGGTATGAAGGAGCGAGTCCATGTATTGATTTTTATGTGAGAAGTAGGATTTTGAATTGAATTCTGTAAGACTCGGGGAGCCAATGAAGTTCCTTCAGGATTGGTGTAATGTGATCCCTTTTCCTTGTTTTTGTGGTGAGACGGGCAGCCGAGTTTTGTGCTCTTTGTAGTAATATAATGTATGAGTCCGGTAAACCGTAGAGTAGGGAGTTGCTGTAGTCTAGCTTGGCAGAAAGAGTTGAATACGTGAGAGTCAGACAAGTCTGTTGAGAGAGATATTTCCTGATGAATCCAATACGGCGGTTAAGTAGGTAGATGCTCTGACAGGTCTGAATTATGTGTTTCTTGAAATCGTGGCCACTGTCAAACAGGAATCCAATATAGCGTGCTGCATCTGCAGGTTGAATGGAACTTGATCCAACTTGAATGCTGTCAATGGTGATTGGTGAGTGATCATATCGTGAACGAATAAGGAGGATTTCTGTTTTGCCATCGTTGAGTTGTAATTTGTTTGATGTCATCCAATTTTAATGTCAACCAGATAGTCTTCGATTTGAGAAATTGCTGTTCGAATATTGATTTTGTGAAGGCCAAGTACAGTTGGTTATCATCTGCATATTGGTGAAATTTAAGATTGTGGTTTCGGATTATCTGTCCAAGGGGTGTAGTATTGAATGTGCATAAAACTGGTCCTAGACCTGATCCCTGTGGAACACCGAATTGAAATAGATTTGATTATGACGAATGACCATTGATTATGACGGACTGGTATCAATTGGTGTGATATGATGAAAGCCACTTGAGGGCAGTACCTTGAATACCCAGATGAGCGAGGCGTAAAAGCAGAATGTTGCGGTCGATGGTGCCAAACACTGCAGATAAATCAAGCATTACAAGGATAACATATTGCCCAGCATCGAGGGAGAGAGTAATGTCATTGTTGATCTTTAGAAGTGCAGTTTCAGTACTGTGGAATTTTCTGTAGGCAGATTGGAGCGGTTCAAGAAGTGAATTACTGTTGAGATAGGCATTGAGTCTCTTTGCAACTACTTTTTCTGTAACTTTTGAGATGAATGGAAGGTTAGAAATGGGTCTGTAATTTTTCAGGATGTCTGGATCAAGTGAAGGTATTTCAGTAATGGAGTAACAACTGCTGATTCAAATGAGCTCGGAACAATCCAGCGTTCAGTGAAAGGTTGACGATGGTGTTGATGGCTGGCACAAGTGTGTCGATGACTCCTTTGAGTAGGTTTGTGGGGTTTTTGTCAAGGAAATAAGATTTCGATTGAGATGACATTATCATATTCTTGATTTCCTCCTGACTTGCTGGTGAGAAGGACGGAAGTGATGATGATGATAATGATGATGGAGTTGAAGAATTTACAGAAGGCGCTGGGTGCTGCATCCAGATTCAAACGTATGTTGACGATTTTCTCGATGAAATATTTGCTGAAAATATTAAGGGCATTTACAGGTGAGTGACTTGAACCAGGAGGTATGACTGTAGTTAAGTCGAAACGATCCTGTTAAGAGCTTTGTGGTCGTGACTTTTCTCCTCAATGAGTTTGGTGTTATACTTGGTCTTTGCATGACGAATTAATGAGTTGACTTTATTACACTGGCTGCGGAAAATTTGCCTGTTGATTTCAAGCTTGTTGTGCCGCCACTTGTTTTCTAATTTACGTCGGAGTTTCTTGGCTGAAGATATGTCAGTGTTATACCATTTGGAGTCTGGACGCAGGGTGATGACACTTTTTCGAACTGGTGCATGCTTCTTTAGCAGCTCCTCCAAGCAAGTATTATAATATGAGACCGCAATTTCTACGTCATCAGTACTTAGGTGATGCAGGGCAGAATTGTTGAGATCTTCCGTAAATGTGCTCAGTGAAATATCTTTGATACGGCGATAGGTGATTTCAGCCTGGATGAGTGGCGGTTTTGGTAGTGTTAAGCTGAGACGAATTGGAAAGTGATCTGACAGGTACAGTTTGTCAATGGTAGTAGAAGAGATGATGACATCAGAGTTAGAAAAAACTAGATCGAGTGCATGACCTCGGGTATGTGTTGGTTCGCTGACAATTTGCTTGAGATTGCTAGAGTGAACAAGGTCCTTGAACTTCTGTGTTTTTGAATCTGGCTGGTTTGCACTCCAGTGGAAATTAAAGTCGTCGAGTATAATAAGATCACCAGAATATGCAGCAACTGTCTCAAGGAGGGTGCCAAACTCGTCAATGAACAGGGGGACAGTCAATTTGTTTTTAGTGTTAGGAGGGGTCGATACACGATGATGATCTTAGTTGTATTGCCGTTACAGCATAGACTGGTTTCCATGGCCTCAAAAGACTTGATATTCGAAAGAGTCTTCCAGGCAGCAATTTTAATGTTAGACTTGTGTATACATGCGATGCCTCCACCTGTTGATTTTATTCGAGGGGAATGTTTAAAGGAGTAACCTGTTGGTGTAACCTCACTGATAGCAGATTCATCTCTAGTCTGTTTAAACCAAGACTCAGTAATTGCAATTGCATCGATGTTATGTTCTGCAATATATTATGAGATCTCCGCTGTTTTATTTCTGATGGACTGAACATTCCAACAGCACAGTTGAAAATGGCTGTTACATTTATAGTTCTATGTTGAACTGTGAGGACTTGTATGAGATTTTCTGAGTTCACATTTCTCCTTTCAGATCTTTTCAATTTCCCGGAGCCAGCTCGTACTCCTCTGTGTGTAGAAGGCTTTGACTGAATTCTATTGTTTTGATTGTCTGCCATAACTCAGGAGAGCATTTTAGTTCAGATGAACATTTTCTGTTCAGTTGTATGAGCTCTTTCCTGTGGTAGGTGATTGGTCGAGGCTGATGACATACTAATTGCATCTGCGAAAGCACCAATGAGACCAGAAGTATGCTAATGAATAGCATAACTCTCCTCTGCTGACCACAGAGTTGTAATATCAGTTCGGGGTGTTAAGTACAGTGGCAGCAGTTGAATGAATATAGACAATGCAGTAATTAAGTCAATATCTTGAAAGCAGAAATACCATACCGGCTTGGTCTGTAGCTGAACGAGAGAATGATGTTCACACACATAGTCCAATCCAGCATGGCCTGGGAGTCCAAGTCCGGAAAAAACTTGTAAAAGTAGATCAAATGTAGAAACTGATGTCCACTGAGTACAACAGCATGGGTCACTGGGTATTTAGACATCAAAGTCATTCCGCACGCAATGAGTGTAGAAAACGCCACTTTTCAAGAGAGCTTCTGTATAGGGGCAGCCTGTTAGGCGCACACCTGCATACATATTTATATATATAATCATAACCCTATCGCGACACCAAGGACTCAGTCCTGTATGATTTTAAGAAACAAATAAGCAGACAAAATGCCTGTTGCTCTCCGCATGATACTGTGCGATATCCCGTACATAAAATTTGAAGGACCGACGACATTGGTCGGGTTGAGTACACTGACTTTAGTCAAAGTCTGATCGTATTCAATGTGTTAGTGTTTGATGCGAAATCGAAAGAAGCCGATCGCTGAAGAGTTATAGCAACCCTATTACTTATCGATATTATTCCGCAGCAGGCCAATCCATTTCACAGGAGGGGTTTTGTTAGACTTCAGAGCAAAAAATTAAATATTACAAATTAAACACAAGTTTTGCAAATTTGAAGGATGATTATATTTAAGTATAGGAAGGCGGTAGAAGTAAAACATTCGCCGGGGGTAGAAAACGTAACATGTTGTAAAAATATTCTCAGCCCTTCACGAAAGCTATGACGTCGCGCTTTTGCAGCAAACAAAAAAGTTCTCTAGTGACCTCGCAGGGTGACAATCTCAAAGAATCTGCGCTGTCCCAGTTAGCTTATCGCCAAAATATGCATGTTCTAAGACGTCCATATGCCGAATTTACTGTCTTAGAAGGGAATTGTGAGCACTCAAGAGAAAACGTGATGACACAAGTGAGCACAGCCTCGTCACGAGAAATTTATTGTACACAACATTTCAAAGGTATCTAAACCAACTAGGCCTACTTGTATGTTTTCGTTTCTGAGTGGCCCAAACAGAAGATACACTTAAGGTAATATGCACCTCGAAAGTGAAAGACTTAAACTTTTGCTCAAACTTTCCTCAGTGAAACTTTCAACCATTCTCTTACCAAAGCAAGAATAAAGTTTGGGGTCACCGTGCAACCTTTAGTACTAGAGAGAGAAATAACTTGCGATTTCTCGATATTTGAAATTCAAAATGGCCGCCTTTTCTTTTAACTCTAAAAGAAAAATTAAATTTTTGATTTTCGAAAAACTAAGGCCATGAAAACTTTTCTGTCGCCGAGAGCTTCAAAATGAGCCCCCACAAGTGGTAGGTCAGAACAAAATTGATAAAGTTTGAAGGCCCGAATTTCTGCCCCCGAGGTGCGTTCTACCTTAAAGGGCCTTTACTAAAGCTCGAATTTGTATCACTGAAATTTCAAGAGAACCATGACTACTCTGATTCTTTGTACTAGTCGGGAACATACACTGTAAAGATTAGTGTTCAAGGATAGAACACCAATTAAACGCCTTTTTGTAACACGTGTTGAACGCGTCCAGACGTTCAGAAATTTAAGACTACGAGTTCAACCGATGTTCAATTTTTGAACACACGTGTGCAGATGTTGAACACTATGTGTTCATCGGACATTATATTGAACACCATGGTGTTCCATATCTGAATACACGTTGAGAATGAAATGTGTTTAAAAAATTGAACGCATTTACGCGTTCAACGGGCTGTAACACTTTTTGAACGCATGGACGCCGTTCAACGATAAGTGTGTTAAAGGTTAGAACACATGATATGCACTTGTTGAGCACCAGGAAATAACAAACCGGACCACTGCACTGTAAAAATAGCGGACGCCAGACGCGTGTTTACGCGTTCAAAGTGTAGATGTCGGCGTTCAAATTTGAACTGCTAGGGTTCATATTGTTAACACTAGTGTTCATATTATAAGCAATGATGTTCTAAACCAGAACACTGAGAGTTAACAACCATCTCCTTCAAGTGTTCAAAAACTCAGCTTTACAGAAATTTTACAATACTGTAAAACAATTAACAATCTTTAGCGTTTTTTACTTTACTGTGGCTATATTAAATTTACCACTGCCTCTCTGTCCGGCAAACGTACACGGATTTTGATGTAACGAATTTCCCACTAAGTGAAAAATATCTCCGGTCTAAAAGTGCTGAAAACATGTTTTTTCTAAAAAAGGAAGTATACAAAATAATTGTACACGCTCATTACAGGTTGAAATTTTGAAATTTTGAAAACAAGATCAGATAACCACCATGAACGTTTTAAATTTTACATCGGGGTGCAAGAGACGTTCTACTCCTTAACACTTGGTGTTCAAGTTTGGTGACTTTTCTTATCCCGTCATGCATCAAAACGGAAATTGCGACATTTTTCTTGTAAACGCACGCTGAAGTCATGATCGTGCGGAAGCAAGACCAGAAAGGGTAAGTTTTCTCGCCAAAATAGTAAAAGGTGTTAAATTTTGAAGCATCTGTAATATTATCCTTTAAAATTATTTGTACGTTCACTGTAAAAATAGCGGACGCTAGACGCGTCTTTACGCGTTCAAAATGTACATGTCGGTGTTCAAATTTGAACGGCTAGTGTTCATATTGTTAACACTAGTGTTCATATTATTAACAATGATGTTCTAAACCTGAACACGTAGTGTTAACAACTATCTCCTTCAAGTGTTCAAAAACTCAGCACCACAGAAATTTTACAATACTGTGAAACAATTACAATCTTTTGTGTTTTTAACTTTACAATGTCTATATTAACTTTACTACTGCCTCGCTGTCCGGCATACGTACACGGATTTCGGTGTAACGAATTTCACAATAAGTGGAAATATTTCCGGTCTACAATTGCTGAAAGCATGTTTTTTTCTAAAAAAGGAAGTATAAAAAATAATTTTACACGTTTATTACGGGTTGAAATTTTGAAATTTTGAAAAGAAAATCAAAAAACCACTATGAACGTTTAAATTTTAACATCGGCGTGCAAGAGGTGTTCTACTTCTTAACACTTGGTGTTCAAGTTTGGTGCCTTTTCTTATCCCATGATGCATCAAAACGGAAGTTGCGACATTTTTCTTGTAAGCGCACGCTGAAGTCGTGATCGTGCGAAAGCAAGACCAGAAAGGGTAAGTTTTCTCTCCAAAATATTAAAAGGTATTGGATTTTGAAGCATCTGTATTATTAACCTTCGGAACTAATTGTATTGTACTTTGAAAAAGCTTAACTACGTGAAGAAACCTTTATTTCTTTCAGTGGCTGGTGGACCATACACTAGCTGTGAATACGCAGCAGTGTTTTGGGCATGGGGTATCGATCGCACTCGGTCAAGGGTCATCACTGGAACGATGACCCTTGACCCGAGCGCGATCGATATGCCACATTACCGCTGCGTAATCACAGCTAAAACATGTCTTTTAGTAACCACAATCGCATGTAAATTTAAAACTTTAGTTAAACATCGAAGAATATTGTTATAGCATATGAGAGTTGGCTTTGCTTTTACTTTTCATCAGTTGATGACACGAAGAAGCCAATATTTTGTAACATTGACGAAAAGAGGCACTGTATACAAAAGTCACCCCTTTTCCTTAACCTAATGAGGCCAAATTGTCTTTCATTGTAA
The DNA here is from genome assembly GCF_041260155.1 of Ptychodera flava. Lineage (NCBI taxonomy): Eukaryota > Metazoa > Hemichordata > Enteropneusta > Ptychoderidae > Ptychodera > Ptychodera flava. The sequence goes on along the minus strand of NW_027248277.1, from coordinate 10,738,475 downwards.
GTCTCATGTCGCCACATTATCTATTGTTGCATTATTTTCAGGATGTGAAAAGTTGGATGAACGTGAAATCAAAGAGTTATTACAGAAGCTATTGGAACAGAAATTGAGAATATGAGTGTACAGATAGCTGTCTGGAAACAAGCTTGAGAACCTCAGCTCATCTCTGATGTAGATTTGAACTTTCGAGGGTTAGTAACTGAATTGATAAGTTTCTGTATTTCTGTTCTGAATTTATCTGAGCTATGTCCAGAACGCTATGATTAACTAAATGTTACTGGAGAATAAGCTTTCAAATACTTGTAGTCACCCTTATCAGATGCAATGGTGGAATGAAGAATTAAAGCAGAAAGCCACAGAAAATTCACAGTAAAAAAATTACACTCTAAATTTCGGAATTTTCTGAAATTTCCACTCTGAATTTTCTGTCGCTTTCTGCTTCAAATCTTCATTGCACCCTGGCATCTGATGAAGGAGACTTCACGTCTTTGAAGGCTTATGCCAGTAACATTTAGTTGATCATAGCCTGCTACCAAATCTTTGATTATTTTATATTTTAGATCAAGACGTCTTTGTTCTCGGTTTGTTACTGATTTTAGCTTTGCTGTTAAGGACGTAGACCTTATATCATAGGTAAATGTGTGGCATCATCCTCAAATGTTTTCATCCCAAGCGTTTTCTTCAAAACGGCCAGTACGTTTCATTTAATATTTGGAGTACAGGTTTCCGGGGATTTTCCTAATCATATATGTACAAGTTATGATGAAATACACAAAATTGTATTTTTGAGACATTAAAGACATTTCAGACATTTTTAAGACATAAGGAATTATCAAAATGTGATATATTCAAGTAAGCCAAATTTTTAGCTTTTTCAAACAGATGTTTTCGTACGTTTTTGCAAGTATGAACATATAACGTAATCCACAATTATAAGTAAAACCTGTTTTGTCACTGCTTTGTTCATATTGTTTGAAAACGATCTACAGTGTTTATGGGGATTTTCTTTTGTTTATGTTTTGATAGGAAGGTGTTAATTAGCGTTGGTGTTTTCCTCTGACAAACTTTACAAAGTGGCCATATGGCCACTTTGTAAAGTTTGTCAGAGGAAAACACCAACGGTGTTTATGTGCCCAATTGACACTAAATAATTGTATTTTACAAAAGGAATTTTTGTGTATTTTTATAAAATAATTTTACTGAATATAAGTGGTCTGTTTTGTTATTTCCAGGCTTGAACACCCCATGAACGCCAAAATTAAAGGTGTTCAACAAGTGCATATCATGTGTTCTAACCTTTAACACACTTATCGTTGAACGGCGTCCATGCGTTCAAAATGTGTTACAGCCCTTTGAACGCGTAAATGCGTTCAATTTTTTGAACGCATTTCATGTGCAACGTGTGTTCAGATATGTAACACATGGTGTTCAATATAATGTTGATGAACACGAAGTGTTCAAAATCTGCACACGTGTGTTAAAAATTGAACATTGGTTGAACACGTAGTGTTAAATTTCTGAACGTCTAGACACGTTCAAAAAGTGTTACAAAAAGGCGTTTAATTGGTGTTCTATCCTTTAACCACTCAACTTTACAGTGTTGACATAGCTAAAACACGAGAAGAAAACTTTTCTCTTTCAGTAGCTGGTAGACCATACTTTAGCTGTAAATACACAGCGGTGTTTTGTGGACCATGGTTTATCGATCGCACTCGGGTCAAGGGTCATCACTGAAGAAGCCAATATTTTGTAACAGTATCGAAAAGAGGTACCGTATACCAAAGTCACCGCTTTTCCTTGACCTAATAAGGCCACCTTGTCTTTCATTTGAAGTCTTATGTCGCCATAATACCTATTGTTGCATTATTTTCAGGATATGAAAAGTTGGATTAACGTGAAATCGAAGAGTTATTACAGAAGCTGATGGTATATAAATTGAAGAAGATGAGTGTACAGGTAGCTGTCTGTAAACAAGCTTGAGAACCTCAGGTCATCTCTAATGCTGATTAAAACTTTCGAGGGTCAGTAACTGAATTTTGATAAGTTTCTGTATTTTTGTTCTGAATTTATCTAAGCTTTAGTAGAACGCTATGATCAACTAAATGTTACTGCAGAATAAGCTTCCAAATACGTGTAGTCTCCCTCATCAGATGCAAGGGTGGAATGAAGAATTTAAGCAGAAAGCGACAGAAAATTCAGAGTGAAAAATGTACACTCTGACTTTCTGAATTCTCTGAAATTTTCACTCTGAATTTTCTGTCGTTTTCTGCTTCAATTCTTCATTCCACCCTTGCATCTGATGAAGGATACGTCACGTCTTTCAAGGCTTATGCTCCAGTAATATGTAGTTGATCACAGCCTGCTACCAAATCTTAGATTATTTTCTATTGTAGATCAACATGTCTTTTGTTCTCGATTTGTTTCTGTTTTTTAGCTTTGCTGTTAAGGACGCAGAGCTTATATCATTGGTGAATGTGTGGCGTCGTCCTCAAAGTTTTACATCCAAGCTTTTTCTTCAAAACGGCCAGTACGATTCCTATTTTTGAGACGTTAAAGACATTTCAGACATTTTTAAGACGTAAGAAATTATCAGAATATGATATATTCAATTAAGTCAAATTTTGAGCCTTTTCAGAAGAGATGTTTTTGTACGTTTTTACAAGTATGAACATATAACGTAATCCACAATATTTAAGTACAACCTGTTTTGTCATTACTTTGTTCATATTGTTTAAAAACGATCCACAGTGTTTATGTATTTTCTTTTGTTTATGTTTTGATAGCAAGGTGTTAACACCGTTGATGTTTTCCACTGACAAACTTTACAAAATGCCCATGTTTATTTCCCATTTTACACTAGATAATTGTATTTTACTCAGGAAATTTTTGTGTATTTCTAAATAAAGTAATTTCATTGAATATCAGTGGTCTGTTTTATTATTTCCAGGCTTGAACACCGCCTGAACGCCCAAAATTAAGGGTGTTCAACAGGTGCATATCATGTGTTCTAACCTTTAATACACTTATCGTTGAACGGCGTCCATGCGTTAAAAGTGTTACAGCCCTTGAACGCGTAAATGCGTTCAATTTTTTGAACACATTTCATTCGCAACGTGTGTTCAGATATGGAACACCACGGTGTTCAATATTTTGTCTGATGAACACGGATTGTTCAAAATCTGCACACGTGTGTTCAAAATGGAACATTGGTTGAACACGTAGTGTTAAATTTTTGAACGTCTGGACGCGTTCAAAAAGTGTTACAAAAGGCGTTTAATTGGTGTTCTATCCTTGAATACTTAACTATACAGTGTGATATTCAGTAAAATTATTTTATTCCAAAATTACACAAACATTTCTTGAGTAAAATACAAAGATTTCGTGTAAAATTGGAAAATAAAAATGGCCATTTTGTAAAGCTTGTCTGAGGCAAACGCCAACGGTGTTAACACCTTCCTATGAAAACATAAACAAAGAAAATCCTTATAAACACTGTCGATCGTTTTCAAAAGATATGAACAAAGTAATGACAAAACAGGTTTTACTTAAATATATGGATTTCGTTACACATATTTGTCAAAACTTACAAATATATCTGTTTTAAAAAAGCTCACAATTTGGCTTACTTATTGTGTTGAAAACACGTATTCGTATGAAACGTTTACTCAGTTTTTTAAGATGGTTTAAGACATTTCTTCTTGTATAGACAATAATTGTAAACTTGGAAAAAAGATAGTCAAGGCTTCTCTGATGCACGTGGTACATAGTTGTCCACACTAAACTAAACATAACATGCCAAGTTGTCACGAAGTGTAACAGTAAGGCACAACATGCAGAAAGTGGGTAAAGTGGGTCCTTGGCAATGTAAAACCAATTTCCTTGTCCAACAAAGTATTTCATGAAGTTAACGGTTTGTTTGTTTGTAATACCTTTAAATGAAGATATATATTAAATGAATCCTACTGTCCGTTTTGAAGAAAAAGCTTGGGATGTAAAAAGTTGAGTACGATGCCACACATTCACCGATTAGATAAGCTCTGCGTCGCCAACAGCAAAGCAAACAAAAACTGTAACAAATCGAGAACAAAAGACGTGTTGATCTACAATACAAAATAATCTAAGATTTGGTAGGCTATGATCACTAAATGTTACTGGAGCATAAGCCTTTAAAGACGTGAATTCTCCTTCATCATATGCAAGGGTGGAAAAAAGAATTGAAGCAGAAAGCGACAGAAAATTCAGAGTGAAAATTTCGGAAAATTCAGAAATTCAGAGTGTACATTTTTCACTCTGAATTTTCTGTCGCATTCTGCTTAAATTCTTCATTCCACCCCTGCATCTGATAAGGGAGACTACATGTATTTGGAAGCTTATTCTCCGGTTACATTTAGTAGATCATAGCGTGCTACTAAAGCTTAGATAAATTCAGAACAAAAATACAAAAACTTATCAAAATTCAGTTACTGACCCTCAAAAGTTACAATACAAAATAATCTAAAATTTGGTAGGCAATCATCAACTAAGTGTTACTGGAGAATAAGCCTTTAAATACGTGAAGTCTCCTTCATCAGATGTAAGTGTGGAATAAAGAATTAAAGCAGAAAGCGACAGAAAATTCACAGTGAAAATGTCAGAAAATTCAGAAATTCAGAGTGTACATTTTTCACTCTGAATTTTCTGTCGCTTTCTGCTTAAATTCTTCATTCCACGCCTGCATCTGATAAGAGAGACTTCACGTATTTGAAAGCTTATTCTCCAGTAACATTTAGTTGATCATAGCGTTCTACTAAAGCTTAGATAAAGTCAGAACAAAAATACAGAAACTTATCAAAAGTCAGTTAATGACCCCCAAAGTTACTCCACATTCATTAGAGATGAACTGAGGTTCTCAAGCACGTTTCCAGACAGCTACCTGTACACTCATCTTCTTCAATTCCTATACCATCAGCTTCTGTAACAACTCGTCGATTTCACGTTAATCCAACTTTTCACATCCTGAAAATAATGCAACAATAGGTGATATGGTATAATGAGACTTCAAATCAAAGACAAGGTGGTCTTATTAGGTTAAGGAACATGCGTGACTTTGGTATACAGTGTCTCTTTTCGATACTGTTACAAAATATTGGCTTAATCTTGTTATCAACTGATGAAAAGTGAAAAAAAAGCCAACTCTCATATGGTGAAACACTAGAGTGTACACTCTGCGATGTTTAACTAATGTGTTAAATGCGATTGTGATTACTAAAGGACATGTGTTGGCTTTGATTACGCAGCGGTAATGTGGCATATCGATCGCGCTCGGGTCAAGGGTCATCACCACAGTAATGTGGTGAAGACGCTTAACCCGGGTGCGATCGATACGCCATGGCCAAAAACACCGCTGCGTATTCACAGCCAGTGTATGGTATACCAGCCACTGAGAAGAAAAAAGGTTTCTTCACGTGTTTTAGCTAATCCGAAGTACCATACAAATAATTTCAATGGATATTAATACAGAAGCTTCAAAATTTATCACGTTTTACTATTTTGGAGAGAAAAACTTACCCTTTCTGGTCTTACTTCCGCACGTTCACGACTTCGGCGTGCGTTTACAAGAAAAATGTCGCAACTTCCGGGATAAGAAAAGGCACCAAACTTGAACACTAAGTGTTTAGAAGTAGAACGCCTCTTGCACGCCGATGTAAAAATTAAAACTTTCATGGTGGTTATCTGATATTTTTAAATTTCAAAATTTAACCCGTAATAAACGTGTAAAATTATTTCGTATACTTCCTGTTTTTAGTAAAAACATGCTTTCAGCAATATTAGACAGGAGCTATTTTTCACTTAGTGTGAAATTCGTTACATCAAAATCCGTGTACGTTTTCCTGACGGCTCATTAGCGGCTATGCTCAAATCAGTTCACAATCTGGATATTAGAGTTTGCTAACAGACCGTCGACATGAAAGCACAACTGGTCGCGAGCGATGAAGCTGGTTGGTCGAGTACATTCACATTATCGATGATTCCCATTGTTCGTTTTTGGTAAAGCTCAGACTATTTATACTTAAGGACTTCGATTACAGCACACAACAGGATTTTCAATAATTGACATAAATGTTATAATTTCAGTGTCCGTTTAGCTATTTGAACATATCAACGCGTACGCCTAGCAGTAAGTAGTGGAGTTTACTTACTGCTAATAATTCGATAATTTAAAATATGAAATTCAAAAAATGATAGTAATTTCAGGTCAAAGATCGAAAGCCGCCCAGTCTACCTCATCGTAGTCGATGTCACGTTACGGAGGCATATAAAAAGAGTCCCTCAATTATAGCGACCAAGTTACCCCCTCAACTTTTTGATATCGATAGTAACATACAATTTGAGTCCGTGTCGCTGCCATGTAAATACCTCTCCTAAATTTGTGCATCGAGAAGAAATGGCAAATGTAAATTATCAAAAGGTAAACAAAATAAATGGTGATGAGACATTAGCCAAAAAGAAAAACATAAACCTAAATCCACATCCCTCACAGGAACTTGTAGGAAAGGCATGTATTTTGAAAGTTTCTCTTGTACACAATAAGTTTCTATGACATCTTAATGACATTTATTAGTTCTTAAAGTAAGTGTTTTCGATGTTTATTGACATACCTCATCTTGTGAAGACAGATTGACAACAGTTACCTGGAAAGTAACGAAAAGACAGAGCTGACTGAATATTGTTAGACAAACAGTTTCATAACTCACTAAGTATTATATTGTGAATGTTTACGTTCACTGGGAACCAACTAAAATATCAACATTGACTGGAGTATAATTACTTTATCAACTATTTCTTTCCTAGAAGCAAAATGTTGATATCACGTTGAATCATAATCATGATGAAAATCATTATTTCCGTGTAGAGATCCCTTTTTCTAAAGATGATCGAAATCTCTCTTCCCCTTCATCTAACTAAAATAATATATTTTATTTAACGGGGAACGGCAAGAGTGTAAGAGCATGAAGGCATTGAGAGACAAAATCAACGGATGAGAATTCAGTTGTTGATTAAGCAATCGCACTCTTGGAGGGACGTTGATCTTAACGGGTATATCTCACCAAGAAAACATTTTTTTAATTTTTTGTCAGCAAATAATAATACTATTCCAAAGCTAAATGGTGGTGTTTTGTCCTTTTTCCTATTGACAAATAATTCTGGAAATGAAAATGTTTTGGGCTTGATGAAAAAGCCTCCATGAGGAACGAGTCCATTTCTGTGAGTTCATAAGAGTTGTTCGTGAGTGTAGAACGAAGAACCTATACACACAATTGCAGAATGGCATCTATCTCAAGTTCTGTCTCAATTTTGGAAAGTGAAAATCACTTATACGACGAAATTTTGTTTGGAATAATTGATGTAGAGGGTAGCCACTGATGAAGAGTCTAGTGCTACGTTTGAAAATGATACCATCGGAAGTAATGTGAGCGTAGATTTTGTATCTTAGTTCACTCAATGTAAATGACTTCTTAGACCAACTGGCTGCAATTAGAGTAGGTCAACGCAAGCAGTTCACAGTTTCACAATAAATCTAGATCTACCTGCCTGTTCCCTACAAAAGTTATTAGACAAGCATATTACTTTAATCAGGCTTAACTGCCCAAGAAATTTATCGACTGCTTTCCTGCAGTACGTAAATGAAACACCCGAGATTCCAGGCGGACGCCGGTCGCTTGGCTTTTTAGTCTCGGCGCACGGCACCAGTTACAGCTGGCCAAGGCCATCGCGTTGGATCCCCGTATCGAAACATCGAAACATGAACCTACTAGAGTAAATTGCTTTAATGTCATCTCACCATAAACATGACAGTTGATTGATTTTATTCAAATTTCTTCAATTTATTCTGTTTGATGTTTATATGCTCACAAAGTTGGGGCAAGTCTAGTCAGACACCAACGCGCGGCAACGTACGGAAATATTCAGAGCCAATATGGCCGCCAACCCCGTTTTGATTTATTGCCGATAAATTGGCTAATCCCATCCTTGACATCTCTAACTGATTTCTGATTGATTTGTGCTTTTATTGTTTACCCAAACATACGAACTGAAAAGGTTCCAAACCCTGAAACTGACAGGTTGTCGATTGAAAAATGCCGGTTATCTCGTCGGGCCCCTCGGGGCCCTAATGTATGCTGCTAATGTATGCTGCACTCTGGACCTTGCCAAACGGTGAACTTTCAGGGGATTGCTCTCACAGGTTAGCCGCTTCTGACATCATACCACGTGACCAATAATTCTTGACAGGGTGAATTATTCACAACTTTCACAGTGAAAAACACTACTATAGAAATAGTTGCCACAACAAGGTTATGAATTTTTCGAAATAATGAATATTGTTTTATGCAATTCGATTAAGTTAAGACATTAAAATATATATGTGAGATATACACTTTAAGGCTATGCACAAAAGTGAAAAGATTTTCGTATGAAAAGATTTTTTTTCAGTTGAATACGATCTGTTCATGTACAGTCTATAAAGTTGGTGACAGTAATTTCTAGAAAGTTGCGTAAAATACTTATCGGACCTACCTACACCTGACAAAAGATTGTTTTAAAATCAAGGTTCAATGAATGTTATATAGGAAATTGAAAGATTGTTTTATAATCATGGTTCAATGAATGTTATATAGGATATTGCGTATCGCACCATGGTTTATAGATTAACTATTACTATATGTAAATAACATAATATATTTTATAATTCATATTGCTTTTATTTACAAGACTGTTTGTTTCTAAAATTTAATATATGGAATTCCAAAATTAAATGTTGATTGTACCTCAATGTTAGGCATTATTAAGTAAGAGTATTAGGGCCTGAAACTGTTATGTGCAGCAGTTAAGATATTTTTAAGCAACATTGGACATCTGATGGAACCATCTCTCTCGAATGTTAAAGCTTACACTCTGGTTACTTTTTATTGCTATGGAGAGCAAAGTCAAGCTTAGGTAACGGTCTAATTTGAAATAAAATTGATACTACAGAAACAATTTCATCTCGACGTTTGGGCTGTGTAACTTTCGGAAAAGCACTCGAAAAGCACTCGAAATCGTAACCATTATTGGCGTCTTCAAGCTTGACCGAGACTGAAAGCCGCTTTGAAAACATTCTTCACTGCAGGTCCCACATACACTTTATGTATGACGATATATATGTAATCTACATTTTAAATTAAAAGGTAGAACCACTAATTAATTTCCGGCAGTTTTATAGTCAAGCGATATAGTAAAACTGTAAAAGCAGATCGTGTGAAACTTAGCAATCTCACAATTAGTGACGTTAAAAGCTCACCTGCAAGTTACTGTACTTGATATTTTCCCGAGTTGTTTCTTTCGGCTTTTCCCTAATGGTACAAACACAGCATGACGGCATGCTTTATACACTACGCTTGGCAACAACTGAGGGTGTGACTCTTTGTCATTGGTCAAAGGTTAGGAACACTCGTTTCCAATTGGTTGCGTGGTGTACAATTAGGGATACTGGTTGGGTTGTCTTCCAAAGCATGCTATTGTTACGGTGGCGTCAGAAATGTTGACATAGAAATGAATGGAAAACATAACTGAGGCATATGCGTATTTTGTATGATGTATTTCTCACACAAAATTGACGCCTGCAAGTTAACAGAGCTGGGTCAGGCGACAATACACATCAGCGTACTGTCATGAATAAAATTCCTAAGGCAATGTCATTTGCCAGCATTAGGGGTTAGACTACAAAACGCTTATTAAAGGGTGCTTTATGTGCTCGTTGCAATGTATAGAGCTAGCTAGGTCAATAGTGGGCCGGCCGGCCATAAAGTGCCCTTGTCTTTGAAAGGAGACGAGAATAATAGGACGTCACGGTTCCCTTAATTTGCACTGATGAGTAATAAAATGTGACCTTAACCGTACAGACTGTGAACTTAGTCACACTTATTCAAAGCTGTTATTCAGGACAAGTAGAATCTGGCCGATTTAATGATCAATGTTGTCAGACCTGAAAGAAAATGTGAATTTTATAGTACATTTAGGGGAATCTGAATTATACGCACCAATGGGAGATGATTGAACCACTCAAAAAGGAGCGCGAATATGCAACATACAGTAGAGACACTTTTTTGTCCCACTCAGAAAGTTACTCACCCAATTCATCTCTTTGATAGATCCTAAAAGTTGCATCATGGAAATTAGAGCGCGCAGCTGGTCATCTATATTAACAAGAAGTATTTCATAATTCAACGTCCTTCCTACTTAAATCGAGCCATGTTATTGAAATTTTCAAAATGTTTATCAATGCCCCGCGCTAAATGTGACTCAAGTTCAGATCTGATAAATGAAAGGTGTATAATTATGCCTTCAGAGCTATTTTCAACACTGTAGTCCTGGCACAGTCTGTACGGTTAAGGTCACTGCACATGTTATTACTCATCAGTGCAAATTAAGGGAACCGTGACGTCCTATTATCCTGTTCTCCTTTCAAAGATAAGAACAATTTATGGCCGGCCGGCCCACTATTGACCTAGCTATCTCTTTACATAGCAACGAGCACATAAAGCGCCATTTAATGAGCGTTTTGTCCTCTAACCCCTTATACAGGCAAACGTCTACGTACACTCAGAATAGAAAAAGTCAGTTTATTGTTTGTGAAGGTTGATGTCAATCACTTGATGTTATCCATCGCGAGTCTCCAGGTGCTTCTGAAGTTTATAACGTTGGCAGTGATGGGCCACACGTTTATAATCTACGTTTTGGTCAATTTGCACTTTTTAGTTTTTCTTGCCCTTTTCTGGCGCTCTAAGGCAAACACAGGCGAAAATACATGCGTTGGTCAGAGTCAAATACTCCAATGAGCAATTATTATAAAAACAATTAAAATGTGAATATTTTGATTGACAATATCATCGTCTCCTGAAGCAATTGACATTGAATGGAAATATACTGAGGAAGACATTGGCGATGAGGTAAAAGAACAAATTTAAACAACAGAGATTTAAAGTTCACATAATTTAAATAATTTCCGCGAAATTCGATAGAACAATTCAGCCTTGTCACAGTAAAAGAAGGCATTTAAACCAAATCATATTGATTTTGGAATCGTGTAATAAACATATTATTGATGACACAAATTTCAAATTGTCATTTCAACAAGATTGAGTTGACTTTCTGCTTTCCCTCAGTAGGAATGTAATTGCGAGTATACAAATCAATCTTCAAACGACCGTCAACACCATGACAGATACAGAACACAAGTAAATCATACCATACAAATTCCCTTTCAGGAGCACAGTGTCATCGAGTCAAAGGTGTCAAGTACTGGTTGTTCGGCGACAGAGCGCTTATAAATATTAAAAAGCAAAGGCATCACCTTGACCTGACAAAGTACTTTGTGTTTGGCCTTTTCTTATTGTTGAACAGGGGGTGTTGAAATACGGACAATGACATAGCCTTAGGGAATTTTATGCAGGGCAATGTACTGATGTGTATTGTCGGCTGACCAAACTCTATTAACTTGCAGGCGTCGATGTTGTGTGAAAAAACATCATAAAAATAAGCATATGCCTCAGTTATGTTTTCCGTTCATTTATCATGTCAACATTTCTGACGCCACTGTAACATAACCCTGGGCTCTTAAGGTCTGAAAGACAGGGAGCGGTTGATTGGGTCTCCACAACATACACTTCGCTTTCATGCTGAGATTATAGCTCTGATAAAACTTTTACTACCCGACTTTGCTATTATCGATCGTTATACTGATATACTGGTAAACAGCGTGTATATGTTTAAACGGGGTCAATTTGTGATCAAGGGTGCATAATGTTTGAAAAAAGGTGAACACTGACAAGCTAGGTCAAATCACACAGGTCATTTTGATAGCACTATTGTAAAAGATTGGTTTTCATGTCACATTAATATTTCAGATGAAATACCCAACTGTTCTTGTCGATAATATTCATTGCCAATCGTGATATTAACATACTTTGCTTGCATAAACAATACTTCATATGTTTCAAAACACAAATACTAGGTACATTAATTATCTTTGATATCATTTTCAATGCGAAGAGTATATCTATTAGTCGAGTAGGTGTTGATAACCACTCTAGCAAAGCATTCCAGGTTTTGTGATTTCATTTTGAACACCTGGTTTCTCCATAAAATCTATGTAGAAGTTCACCTACTTGCCTTTTTTTGTCAGTCAAAGAACGTCAGTCTGGGCACGTGCTTCACATAAATATTTCCCTTTGCCCTACACCCTCTCTTAAAAAGCTTGAATACTTTGACCTTACCGGTCCAATGAAAAAGAGTGTATGACTGACAAAAGAACATGACTATCAGTCAACAGCTTGTGACCTAATTTGTCATTTAGGTTGAATCTTAGTCGTGTCTTATTGTTCAGCTAGGCCCCAGAGGAAAGTCATTTAGTTTAATGAAGCTTAGTCGTCCCTGATTGTGGAACCAGGCTAGGCTACAGAGTAATAGTATATTGATATTTGCAACACACCCGCCGGATTTTGAATCTAGGTTATGTTAAATCCAGTTGCTGATTTTAATGCACATCAATCTCCATGCTAAATCAATCCACAGTTTCAAGGCTACTCATAGAGAAGCGTGGGAAACTTACACTATTGGAATCTCAGTGTTTCTACAGGCGAGTCGGAGATTTGCGATAGGAACAGGATCTGAACATAAACTCGTGGAATAACAACCAGCATGGGGCGTACGAACACTATCAATGGTTCCTGGAATCCTTCGGCAAAAGGTAACTATTATTGATAGTTCATTTTGTGAAACACGCCACAACTACATTGTGATCAAATAACAGTATTTATTGCAAACGAAAGGAAACCAACGGAGAACTGCTTGTACATTTAACAAATGTAAAAAACATCTCTCAAAACTACGCTAAAGAACAAACTAAATAACACTAACACTACAAATTTGGCCAGGGCCCCTTCGGTAAGGCAATTGGAGTAAAAAGGGGCAGTTGATGACCCAGAGCTAATATCAGGCAACTGCCCAAAGATTGGATCCCGAGGAATGGGGTCAGGATGGAATCCAATGCCCAAGCGAGGAAATAATGGCCAAAGTGACCGAAGAAATAGGAAACGCGTGGATAATCTATTATATTTTCCCGCTCGAAGTTCAAGCAAGACTGTGCAATAAATTGTTTACACTATGAAGTGGTAAGTAAACTTACATATAATGTAGTATTTTGTACCGTTTGTGTAAAGGTTTGGGGATTTTGACTAGTCGAGGACGTTAACGGCAAGATCAAGTTAAATAAAGTTTGATAACCCGGCTGTCATGCGAAAAACGTCTTTACCAAAAAGAACAATATTCAACATTGTAATAAAGCATCGCTTATGTCCGAGATTGAAATTAATTGCTATGAAAGTCAATTTGTTTAAAGTTTTCACAGTATTGACTTGTTATAACCGTAACCTAAGAACGGCAGGCGCAGGCTATTTGTTAAGATCTGTTCATTTTAATCTATTCACGTATACTTTTTGTCCCTTTATCGCTCTCAAAGCCTTTTCTGCATACATGAAAAAGTGTCTTTATTGTCACATTAAAGGCACGCAAAAGGCACAAATTCACACTTATCTAGCACTCAACTTCAAACTCACACCAATTTTGGTGCTCGGGAGAAATATTTATGAATTTACAAGTCCAAAGTTTTTATCGACGAGGCGATTCTCTGTTAATGTCTGCATCTCATGCCTGCCGTTAATTAACGTCATAGTTTTGGTACTCAATATACCTGCATTAACTGCATATGAATACTGGTGTAAGTAAGGTTTAAAATCAAATCTTAAATTCAGTCTTATTTGTGATTATTTCAGAACATTTTATTTGCAAGGTCATCGTGTGCTTACTCTAAAAGTCTCAACTTTCGCTAATTAAGATATTCACATTGTTGACATTAACAGTTAAAGCGATGAAATTCGTTTCTTCGCTTCGATAAAGTGTGTATGTGCGATGTATGATAGTGAGCATGCGTGCGTGAGTGCTTCACGAACTCTACAACGTGTTGAAAGGTCTCAGTCAGAAAAATGTAACAACTTAGCCAGCTATTGAACCACTCTTTTTTGGGAGTGGAGATTTAGCTGACTGGTTCTGTCTCAGGCCTCTCAGCTAGGCGACTGATGCCGTATGTTGTGGGTTCGAATCCGATTGAAAACTATCCGTATATTACATGAGACGTCAACTTTAAGCTGTGAATTGAAAAGCAAGATTGCATGTCCGGGAAATGAAATCAAGAAGTGTAAAGGTCCGCTGGCCTTGGGGACTCTGCAGTGTGACGAGTTATATTAGCACAATGTGAAGGTGACTTGGTATATATACAGTATTTCTATATTATATACAGTATTTCTATATTACGCCTTTATATCAACCAACCAACCAACAACCGACCATCACTCACCATCACTGGCCCCTATTCAAGTGACGTATTTGGTTGCATATCGAACAGAGTGAATGTTTACAATAGCTACCATCGTTACTTAGACACCGCGCGATCATATAATTATGGTGATTGCAAGCCCATCCTCTTCTAGCAGTTAATTCCAGAACAGTTGATATTTTCCCTTGAACCCTCACATGAGTCAGTTTTAGAATTGTCAGTACGGTTTTCAAAGTTCAGAAAGCGTTTTGGGTCATCAGTGTCGATAGAATAGTGCTGGGATAAGAGTTTAAGAAAGTTAATCACCTAAAGAAATCTATTTTAATTATTTTCGAAATCTTCATGTAAAAGAATCGGAATTAACACACAAAGATATTTAACCATTAACGATAGAAAGTTTGGTCATTAGAACTTTTGAAAGTTATGGCAACAGGTGAAAAATAAACAACGGTAGTCTTTATGTCGAACCCCTACGTTGAAACGAACACCTTTATAACTGCGTCCCTTGAATCTAGGGAAACTAATCTTCTATTCTATTCCAAATCCAAAACCTTCTACGAAACAGCGAACCTCTCTGTTTTCCTCATCGTTGCCACCTAATCATGGTCGTTCAAAACTCAGTGAGACAATGCGTTAAGGTGAATTGTGCATCGGAATAGAAGTTTAAATCTGTAAAATCTGTTATTAATAAACCGAATATCTGGACTAGGGCAAACAAAACAACTCTCTGTAACCAGCTCGTAAATTGATTTAGTGGCTTGAATAAGCGATCAGCCGCTGGCAAATATTAATTCAATGACAACGGTGCTTCAATGAACTCGTCGTTCCGACAGGACTCTCAAATACTGTAGACGACTATTAACGTGGCGCTGCACATAAGATAGAAACCAAAACGAGTTTCAAGTCTCAGTATAAATTAATAAGAATTGACAAAATCTCAAGAGCAGCGCAAAAGATTTGGATTTTTTTTGGTCATCCCTATTTGAGTGACCTCGACTTTGTACTTCGCTTTATCAACATGTAATTTTGGATCGTCAGAACCACAGCAACTGCCACAGGGGTTAAACTAGATAGCCCTATATATAACTAGGTCATGTCGTCAACGTTGCTCGAGGCAAGAGACAACGCGTTTTATATGACGTTTGACACGCGGGATGTTTACTTCGTACAGTAGCAGTTTGAATTTAGACTCAAGATATCTACTACTCAGCTCTGTAGCTACGTAGTAAATACGTTCATATCATTTTCTGCTCACGTTGAATATTTGACTAGATTTATTAGACCACTCACTTTCGTTCAAACAATGACCATCAAGTACTTGCTGAACTGCAATGACACAAACGTTCAGGTATCACTTCAAAAAACTCGATGGGCACCAACAATAGCGTCGCTAAAAACTATTCATTCAATGTGCATTGAGTGAACAGGACGTTTCGGGGAATACCTATTAGAACAGTCTTTAGCTTTCCACGTTTTAACATAGTTTGAAAATTTGCCCCAGCGAGACAAATTTCTTTGTGGATATTGTGAAATGTTGTCTGTACAATCTGCTTGCCAGTTGCACAAATAAAGTTTATATCGATATGCATATTTAAGAGGGCGCTGCACCCAACACAGCGTATTTTGAAAAAAATGCATTTTAATTTTGCTAATCAGTTTTCTAAAAACTTTTTGAGTGTTATCCTTTCAACTAATGTCATTTTAAAAATAATTTTAAAATAAAATAGTCGTTTTTTTCCAAATGTACTGTTGTTTCAAGTTAAATATTATTTAGTTAGAAAAAGTACCAAGATTTTTACCCAACTAATTTTTATCCCTAATACCGAAATTGAGGTTTTTTACTCCCAAATATACACCCCTTCGTTCTTTGACTAAACTATTGTTGCCCTGTAATCTTTAGATTCTCTGCTTTTCGAATAGTATATGGGGGTTTCCTCATCATCTTAGATGAGAAAAAATACTTTGAAACAACTCTGTTGGCAAAATAAAGCTCAAACTTATAGAGAAGTGTAAAAGTACAATTTTCCTGTAGTATTGATAAATAAAAAGTAAAATTATCTAATACGTTAGGTATCTAAGTAACAAACTTTAGAGTTACGGTCTATTTTCTCCATTGTTTGTTCACGTTCTTAAGACTGCTTTGGTAGGCAAGCTTTTATTGGTGTTGCTGGCTATGATTTATTTGTCTTTGAAATTCACAAGTCTAATTTATTTTTGACGCTTCTAAAACAGAGAGAGAGAGAGAGAGAGAGAGAGAGAGAGAGAGAGAGAGAGAGAGAGAGAGAGAGAGAGAGAGAGAGAGAGAGAGAGAGAGAGAGGAGAGAGAGAGAGAGAGAGAGAGAGAGAGAGAGAGAGAGGCAGACAGACAGGCAGAGACAGACAGACAGACAGACAGACAGACAGACAGACAGAGGGAGACAGACAGACAGACCGATAAAGAAGTATACACATTTATGCAGGCAGACAGACAGACATACAAAATCGGTGGGCAAGTTTAGATACTACATTCCAATTTAACTCAAAAATCTAGCTTTCTACAGGCGACATGCCGACCATTTCATCGAATGCAAGACGGTATAAGTTTAAGGTGGTCACAAATATAGACAGGAACTGAACACACAAACTGTACACACAAAACACAGTGAGAAATCCTGAAGATATCGAGTTTTTAACTTGTTGAACTGTAATGACACAATTGCTCATGGTTCACTTCAACGAACTCGATATGCACCAACAATAGCGTCACTTAAACTATTCATTCACAGTGCAGTGAGTAAGCAGGACGATTCGGGTCAATACGTATTAGAACCGCCGGCAGAAATAATTTTGAGTCTCATCGAGACAAAGTTCTTTGAGGATATTGTCAAATGTTGTCAGTACAATCTGCTTCTAGTTGTACAATCAACTTTAAAAACGATATGCATGTTTAATGTGAAGTATAAAATTACCTCTTTTCCCGTAGTAATTGGCAAATTAAGAAAGTAATATTAATATAATATGTTAGGTATCTTTTAAATAAACTGTCGGGTTACGGATTGTTATTTCCATTGTTCGTTCAAGTCTTTAAATCTTCTCTGGTAGGTGTTGCTGGCTTTGATGTACTTCTCTTTTGAAATTCATGTCTAATTAAGTTTTCTTTCTAAACAAACGGGCACACTGATTGGTAAAAGTAGACCAATGATGATATAAAATCCTGATTGCAAGGGTAATGCAATATGAGAGAGAGAGAGACAGACAGAGAAAAAATAGACATGTAGTCTCACAGACACACAGGCACACAGAGAGACAGACAGAGAAACAGACAGAAAGAGAAAAAACACAAACGGACATACGGGATGACATATAAAAAAGTATACACTTATATACAGGCAGACAGTCAGACGCACAGAATCGATGGGCAAGAAACGACATTCCACTGTAATGGACATATCTAACTTTCTACAGACGAGATGTAGACCATTCTATCGAATGAAATGTGATAGAAGTTTCAAGGGGTCACATAATCTTACATAGTCCGGAAGTGAATTACCTAGTGTACACACTGGAAACAGAGAGAAATCCTGAAGATATCCCTTGTTTTGTCTTGTACTATGAAGATCATAAGGAGTATACTCAAGGCCTGGGTGTGTGACGGAATACTGCAAATAAATCCTTGTAAAACAAATACCCGAAATAATTCTTAACAAATTTAGCAGCGTTTGCATTATCGATCAGTGTACAACCGCCAGCAACGGATTTAAAGAGCAAGCAAGTGCATTATCTGTTGAATCATTAGATTTTTTTCAGTTAATGGAAAATGTAACGCGGTATTTCATAGCGACCTCACCTCGGCTCTCCCTATTTGCTATGTTCTCATTTGAGTCTGAATACCTTTCTGTGCCAGGTTTGTGTCTTTCCTCCGACTCGCTGAGTATTTTATTAATCCGTGCGTCTGTATGTCTGTCTGTCTTTCTGTCTTGCTCTTGACCTCTCTTTTTTCCCACCTCTTTACTTTGTTCACCAGTTCTCTGACTCTTCCATCCCAACATGTCTACCATTTGTATCGCTACAAGTGTCTGTCTGTCTCCCTTTTCTGTCCATCTGTCTATTTATCTAGCTGTGTCTGTCTATCTGGCTGTCTGTTACTTTTGTGTCTGTTTTTTTCTTTCTGCATGTCTGACGTTGTCTGTCTCTGTCTCTGTGTCCTTCTCTGTCTGTTTCACACACCCTCTCCCCTCCTTGCTCATACTGCAATACAGCTTATAACGTTTATATTTCAAGTTCATATATAATAAGAAACTCATACAGCTACATGTCAAAAATAGAAAGACGTAACTTCTGGTTTAATTATAGTATTTTCTTATATTCTTGTTTTTTTTATCCCCTCAAAATGTAATCAAACATAAAGTATTTCGTATAGGTCACAAAAGTGCCATCCTCATTAATATTTATGACGATTTCTTTTTTAACTTGAATAGATATAACTCTCAAGCTGATACGATGAATCTCCATGCGAATGGAATATCAAAATGAGGAAATTATCACTAAAAGGGCCTGACCTTAGCAAACAGATCAAAACCGAAAATCCATACCAATGACGACCTCTCCGTCGATTTTTATAAACCAAATGCGTCCTGGTGGTATGCTTTATGAATTGCACAGATCATACTTAATGAAGAACAGTTTTACATGCCACTTGTCCAGACATCATCTCATCATTAGTGTAGTGGATTATTCCTTAAGATTTGAACCATATTCTTACAGCCTAGCATAGGTGTGCTTGAATAAAGATGTCCTATAGCGAAGTCTACTCGTAGAAGTATGTGATTGTTGGGGCTCTCTTGTCCAAATTTTACTATAATGCCAGCAGAGTAAAGTCAACAACGTGTAATATCACCCTACGATTGTTATGAATTTTGGCTTTTGAATTTAGTTATGACAATCGCAACCACTTTGACCGATAGAAGCCATAAAATTATTGCACTGTGGTTTTGTCGGCCAGAGCTACTAACCGTGTACGGATATAGTCAACTGTATCCGTTACACACTGCAGAACTTTTTGAAGCAAAGGCTAGACTGCGCATATGCCAAATTGTCAGCAGAATATCATATATAAAATATCATAGACTCTTCAATAAAATAATTTTTGATGAAAAGAACAAAACGAGAGATTTCGTTACCTAATGATATGTTATTTGGTCTGACAATTTCGCAGCAAATAATGTTCATATTTGAAAGTTAA
The DNA here is from genome assembly GCF_041260155.1 of Ptychodera flava. Classification (NCBI taxonomy): domain Eukaryota; kingdom Metazoa; phylum Hemichordata; class Enteropneusta; family Ptychoderidae; genus Ptychodera; species Ptychodera flava. Next base: position 10,718,847 of record NW_027248277.1, on the reverse strand, counting down.
TCTCAGAAGTGTCAACTTTAACGGAGTTTAAGTCAATACAGCCGACTGTTTGATCACACTGAGATAGCGCCTTGGATTTCTCATTACACCAACACACTAAAATTAATTATAGTATTTTCTTATATTCTTGGTTTTTTTTTATCCCCTCAAAATGTAATCAAACATAAATGTGTGTATCCGGATAATCAACGACTGAATCAATCAAAGTCTTAAAAGCATGAACATGTTTTTATCTCGTAGCGGTAGTCAGGCAAGAATTGTCCGGTGTTGCTAGGTATCATCTGATAAACCTGTCAGCAATGTTTGTCGCTCGCCCTAAAAGTGCTTTCCCAGGGCGCGACCGACACTCATAAACATTTCAATGAGAACTCAAAGAATGCTCAATTGTATTGTTGCAATTCCACGGTCACCAACGTAAAATATGTCTTTTTCATCGTTGAATGTTTCAGAGCTACGTTCAGTGAGGTTTAGTCAAGCAAGTTTCCAGATTGATCATAGCCAGTCACACAGAATGGTATTTCGAAGTCACATGACCTTTGAGTTTTATATTAAATTATCATAATAAGCTCAGCTGAAAACAGTGAAAGTTTATTGCAAACTGTTTTAATTTATAGGCGAGATATTTTGCAAAATACTATTAGTTAGTGTATGTAAACAGACACATCATTTATCTGTAAATTACTGTTTTTAATGTACATATAAAAGCAGCTTCAAATATCAAAAAAAAAATCTTCTTTAGTAGATGTGAACTATATTGGAAAATGAATAGATTCATGTTAAGTCTCTTCCGTGATTATCCTATTAGACTCTGAGAGCATTGTCACTGAGATTGCCTCTCGCCCAGTAAGCGATCATTGTTTTGATACTTAAATTTGTCTACGATGTGCGATAGCGGGTGCATTAGTGCAAGTGCTTCATGAACTCTACAGCGTGTTGATCGAACGATTTTGTCTGAGATGACTGGTCGCTAGATGACTGAGTTTCGTATATTGTGAGTTCAAACCGATCAAAATTTTACTTAAGTTTAAACTTTACGACAGTGGCCCTCAAGATTATTACAACGTGTGGCATTGTGACACTACCTAAACGTGTATGAATCAGCGTCATCAGCGCCATCAACTTAACATATAATGCTATCTGTTAATAGCTTTAATGTCTCATTTTCGCTGAAGAGTAATTGAGCAAAAACGGGTATATCACAAGGCAAATTACGTTATATTACAAAATTACAATAGGTTCCTGTCTGGTATCACCAGACATGGTCCTCAGCAATATTTGTTATAAAGAGTAAACAGTACTCTCCAAGGACGAATGAATGTGAAACTCTGTTGTAACCTGACAAATTTTACTCCGCAATATGTAATAGTTATTCATTTGTTGATGCGATGAAAGACATGGTTCCAAACAACATTGCATGTTTGTTAACCAGAGATCATACAATATTACATGTTTGTTAACCAGATATCGTCCGTGTGTAAACAAATTTCCTACAGCATAAAGTCACAGAGACGGTTCATCGAATGCACTTTTTATGTGAAAAGGAGAAATCTTATCAAAAGAAACCAATTATCAATAGTTCTGAAACAGAGCACAATCTGATTTAAACGTATACTATGGATGCAGCATATAACCAACAGCCTGCCTGGAAATATTTGACACGGCGGCGTTGTACGAATATCGAGAACATTATTTGAATTTCCACTCATAAAATCATGGAAACTTTCCGAGACATGTTTTTAATTTATTCAGACAGAAGAGTGCAAGAGTTTGTTGAGGAGAACAACGGTGTAAAACAGTTCAAGATCAAAGACTAAGACAGAAGAGAAAATCAACCTGAAAACAAAAACCAACAGTCACCTAAACATTTCACAGGCTTGTTCGCATGTTTACTCCCGGAAGTGTATGGAACGAAGTGGCCATCTTTTGGCAATCTGTTTTCTCCTAAAGCATGTAAATTGCCGGTGTAACACAAAATATATTGTTTGTCCTAGTTAAGAAGTAAAGATCGTACATTATCAGTGATACTTGCAAATAAGAGTAGAGATTAGACAGGAAGACTTATCTGTATTACGACATTTTTGGTCCAAGCGTTCAAAGCAGATGATTAATTATACCCTGACCGAGAAAATAGCCTTGCTGACTTGACAAATGATATCCTGCGGCTTTGAGATGCAAACATATTACCGTCGCTAGACAACAGTCACGTGCTTCAAACCAACTAAATTGATTTGTCAAAACCTCTAACAATGCGAGAGACTTGTTTGTTGTGACGTTGCCAGACAACTATGCATAAGCCTGCAAAGATAGACCAATGAAGTTTGTAAAAATAAAGTATGCCTAGCCTTCCTTTGACTGGATCTTCCAATCGCTGTAATTTTTCGCTAAGAAAACAATATAGACCATTTTATTATAAGGGGTAAACTACAGAGATCATCCATATCGCAGCACCCTAATCTTCAACATCTACTCCAATAGTGACGGGGCTAGACATTTTCGTTTGAGAAATGGAGTGAGTAGTAGCATTGGCTTGTGAAGGTATTGCTATTTTACTTGGTATAACTTCTTTTTCATCATCAATAGCATACACGTCTAATGTATAACGAATGTTTTTCCCCAATCTACCAGACACTTCAAGTCAGCACTGGTACTTGCGTTTCTTTTCGGCTGGTTGACGTTTGTAACTGCTCAAGGTAAGCAACTGGAGTCATCGTTTTCTTCCTTGAACGTTGAGTTAAATCGACGTCGGACGCAAAAGCTTACACTAATAACCAACTCTATGAACAAATATTGTTAAAGAATCATACATAAATTATGGTTGCGCACTCCCTGCGCCATTGGATAACAGCATCGATATTCTGATGTTATTGTTGCTTGTAAGTTTTAAGATTATCGTCGAAATTTGGATGAGTGGACAATTACAGCGCTGCGTTTCTTACTTGCCCTTCTATTACAGACGTATTAGCTACAACATTCACCGTGGACACACCAAGTGGTGTTACATACAGCGTGAATGGTGACGTCACCATAACATTTGACCTTGTCGTCACCGAAAACAATGCTGGCACAGGCAGTCTCACAGATATAAATCTGTATTTTTCGAATAATGCTGAATATGAAAGTGCCACGGTAAAGTCTACACCTGCTGTGAGAGCATCAAAACCGCCGAGTGGATCACCGGAATCAATCACCCAAAATACCGCTGCCACCGTATCTGATGCGGAAGCTACCTTAAGGCCAGATGAAGCTCAATGCAGTCAGTACACACACCTGTGTGCTGTGATTACAAGCAATGACGTAGATGGTAACAGCAACGACGACGACAAATGTTTGGCCTTAACAGCTCCACGGCTGGCGTTATTGACTGTACAGGTATCGTTGATATATTTATTTCACTCGAAATGCATATTTGCTCAAAAACTATTTACCTGCACTGATCATAATATTTCGATATTCTTCGAAAAATACACCCATGAGTATCAAAATAGGGAAATTCAAATGGTAAATGTAAACTGTGAGTATCACAGAAAATTCTATCAAATTGAACATAACTTCAAGGTCGACTTGTAATTATCACAAGTATGTTAAGGCATGGGTCAAAGCAGAAAACACACCGGATTCTATTATTTCAAGGGATATGGTCAGAATTTTCCAAAATTTGGTTTGCTAATTTGTGCTATTATACTTCAAAAGACAGACAGAATATTGAAAATGTTGGCAGACATGGCAACGCGACTGAAAATTGTCATTTCCCGCCACAATTCAAATATGGAAAAAAAAATAATTTTCAACTTGTTAGCTCAAACTTTTTGCCTGTTTTTTTTCTGCATATTCCGAAAAGGCAATTATCACCATTAACCTGAATAAAATAATTTTACATATGTGTGAAGTATTTAAAAAATTTCCGTGAAATGTAGATCTTGCTTAATTTTTTAGGTTTTTTGGAGAAAACAATTTTGAAACGTCAAGAATTTTGAATTATTCAGTGGTTATTGTATGCGCTTCATGCTACCTTATATCTACTAACGATTTTATTTGAAGAAAATTTTGCCTTTAAGTTTAATTATTTTATTATATCCCATGTGTGATTTTGGCGAGAAAATATAGGCTATTAGTCACGTGACCCAATCAAAATCTAGATTTGCAAAAAAATTCGTTTATACATACTGAGAAATATATTTTAACAACGTTAAGGTGATTTCGATGGGAACTACCCTGAAATGTTAAAAGTCTCACACAAATTCCTTAACATGCCTTCATAAGAGTAACATGCATTAAATGCGCACTTAGGAGACAGTAATACATTTGCAATGTACAATCTATCGTCAATTTAACATCATACCTGACCTGTTGTACCGATGTTCTTCTTCTTTTAGTTGCTACAACAGCCGCAGCGGGTTCAACAGAAGGCACAGACACAACAACGGAAATTACAACTGCGTGTGAGTAATAGTATGCGATATGCACTGAAATTTGAATTTGTTTGTTTGGTTGGTCGGTTGTTTGGTTGGTTGTTTGTTTGGTTGGTTGTTTGTTTGGTTGGTGGTGGTTGGTTGGTTGAGAGAGGAGAGTGAGAGAGAGAGAGAGAGAGAGAGAGAGAGGAGAGAGAGAGAGAGAGAGAGAGAGAGAGAGAGAGAGAGAGAGAGAGAGAGAGTTACAGTTGTCATTCTATTATTTCTATCATCAATTCTTTCTTTTTTATTATTGTGGGTTTTTTTTATTTCAGCCGTTGAAAGTGGTATTTTCTCAAAGAACATGAATTTGGGAGTCATGTCCGTCGTCGTCCTCACCACTGTATCCTTATTGTCATTTTGAAAGATTGAAAAAAGGTGAGTTTCTATCTATCTCATTTCACCGGAAACAAAGAGAGTGAAAGACTGACCCGTCGAGGTTAGATATTTTGTGTGATCAGTGTTGACTTCCATGGAAAGCAAATAGGGTTTTTATTGATGTATCAATGGTTGTTATGATTTTAGTTGGTTTCTCATTGATTGTCATCTCGGATGATTAACGTTCGGCTCTGTAAATTTCAAATTTTAGTTGTAAATTTCGCCAACTGCTACAGCATCCTTCCAATTTGAAATACAAATTGAAGTAAAGACACTATTTGTAGTTAATATTAATCTATCATCTCAAAAGAGACACCGAAACAACGCTCATTTAGTAATCACCTATCTTTGGCGACAATTCGGCCGTAAATAATTCTGCGGTTATGTTTAAGTTTCAGTATTCCTGGAAAAATATGCTTATCATTAAATTGTATTTATAAAATCATAATATTTATGGTTTTCCTTTTATTTTATTCCAGATCTCAAACTCTCATAATCTTTGTCCCAGGAGTGAAATCAAAGAGCAACACGTCGCCGACGTCTTAAATGCATTTGAGATATGCTTGTGATATTCAGGTTCATGAAAACTAATGCCAGTCGTTGAACAAATTATTCGTTGGAAATCGTTTCGGAAGTAGAGTTGATCTATTGAGGTTGTACCTACAAATAAATATTCTTTCTGAATCTGTTATTAACTAAATGAGTGCTTGCAGAACAATTTATCTTCCTTAAAAAACAACAACTAGATCCATTTTCGAAGGTTGCAAATTCAGTTGGTCTACACTGAAGTTTCAGTTTACAACATATTCGTTTCATAAGAAATAAGTAATTTCCTCTTCAGATGATTCATAATATGAACTGCCCTAAATTGCCCCCTTTCCTTGTGACGTGTTCCTCTTTGATGCAATATGTACCCGTAGTCCCTTTTGGACTTTTCCATTTTAACTGTTATAATTGTGTTTTTCCGTGGTCACCAGGGACAACGAATTTTTCAGAGGCATTGGTACTAGTATTTTAGGTGGCTCAATGACAGCTAGTGTCAGTTTATGACGATGCTATGGATGACGTCAAACGAAAGCACACCACTGCCAAGGCACATATTTTTGATAATTTTGAAAACGTTGGAGTGAGTTTCGTTTGTTGAAAGAATCCGTATTCGAGACTGACGCTAAGCAGATATAAATCTTGACTCTTTACGACAGCTAGCGAGGTATTTGTATTCTACCAGGCGGCAACTGCTATCGAGAATACATTTCATGTCTGCATTCTTGCTTTGTGCGATAACGGTTGATTTCAGCTTATGCGTATTATCTTACGCAACCTTTGATGATCATAAATTTGTATTTTATCCTTATGATGTCAGAATTCCTAAGCCACGTTCTATATTATGCCTGGATATTGTGTTGTCTCTTCTGAATAAGAATGATGTATTTACAATATTTTGAAGGCTAAATTCAAGTTACCTGTAGCTCTGCGAGTCCGCCTTAACGTATTATTATAATTTTTTTCATGTTGGTGATCATGGATCGAATGTACAACACAGATGTGAACTATGTAATTAAAAGCCCTTAAGCATGTTGCTTTTTTATCTTGAATAAAAATAAACTAATTTCTGAAAATTGATAGCTTGAGAACTTTCTTTGTGTTCATATGATGAGAAAAATGGTTGTCTTTGTGTATATATTGCAAGATCGGAGGTGCAAACTTTTATAGTCTACCCGCTCGCTACGTGTCGAAGTGTTGCAAGTGTAGCGAGCACTGGAAAAAATAAGTGTAATTACAGCGAAATATATCAATGCTCAGTGCGTTTAAGTCGGGACTATTTTCACGTATAGTGTCTCGTATGCAAGATTGCGATTTTTCCATCGGTTGATATATCATGAATAATTATTGTTTTATAAGGCAAAGAAAGTTGAAGATTAGTAAAAGAGAGAGGGTCGCTAGAACTTGCCTTAAAGGTTGCCAGGGACCTATACGAACGATATAAACACTATATCTAGGGTACGTTGACGATTGATGAAAGTGTAAACGTGTTAATTTTCAAGATATGTTGACGAGATGTTTTTACTCAGATCAGTTTTTACTCGCCAGAGAGACAGCTTTGGCGTTGCGTAGTAAACAACGTGTAGCGAAGTGTAACGAAGTCTAGAAGTAAAATTTTGTGAAAATTGGAGAAGGGGGTGTTGCGAACGTTACAAATTGTAGCGAGGTACTGCAAAGTGTGAGAAGACCACTTTTTAAGTTTAACCGAATCTAGCTTTTTTAAAATTGGAGAGAGAGAGGGGTTTAAGAGTTTAGCTGCTTTTGTCTGATGTGCATCACAACAAAAGGTAGTCTCTGCTTTAAATCTCACTTCATTTCTATCGTGCTCGATCGTCTGTACGGAGAGAGACAGTGATGTTGTTCGTTTACACCGAGAGTTTCCATGTCAACAGGTATTGCACGCGGGCCATCGCTACTATGTAAATTTGTTTTCATGTAGATATCACAATAGCAAACAGACGACAAAGTTAAGGGAGTTCATACGCTACTGCACCAAAAAGACTGCAGTCTTATAGTATTCATTGTAAGAGCGTGCCAGGGAGTTAATCTGCACCAAATAACTTCAGTCTCATAATATGCATTGTACGAGCGTGCCAGGGAGTTTATTTGCACCAAACAGACTTCAGTCTTATAGTATTCATTGTACGAGCGTGCCAGGGAATTAATCTGCACCAAATGACTTCAGTCTTATAGTATTCATTGTAAGAGCGTACCAGGGCGTTTATTTGCACCAAACGACTTCAATCATATAATATGCCGAGCAATTAACACTGTTACAGACGTACGAAATGGAGGGCCGTGGAGAGTGATATCGTTCAATGCTGAAGTCTGTTGGGTTTTCACTATCTGGACGTGGCCCAGCAATATTACACATGGCTGGTCGCCCTCTAGGCACATAGTGCCAGACGTTAAAAATGTGGTGATGTTTATTATGATTGAAAATATGATAGCATTCTCATAGGCTATTTGAATACTAGGCGCCCTTCTCAATCCCAGATTCTCGCATTAGCGAATTTGTCAACAGCCCATTGTCAGTTTGTCATTCTTTTGTTTTCCATGATTGAATATTTCATCAAGTAAATAATATTCATATTAGTAAATCTGAGTTTGATACCAGAAGAAAGTGATTTCAAGGGATAGGTAGACAATCGGGCTGAAATATGAAGTACTTTTCTTCTAGCATAATGTTAAACTGGGAACCAAATTTCCAACTTTGCAGATGCCAACTCGCCATTTCTATTTAACCTCAGAATTTCGGGGGTTATTTCGCTTGTCGGAAACTATGAATCACATTGACATAGATAATACCAAAATCAAACTACTCTTACAGCATTGGCATGCAAGGTAGTGTGTGGGAACAGCGACTACTGGTATCTCCCCTATTGAAATTTGACTGAATACGTATTTCGTCACAGCCCCTCAAAGAGGGTCTGTGGTTTCATGAAGGTTTTGGGTACTTTCGATGACTGACACCACTTGGAAATTGCGATGCGACATCGGTACAACAGAACTGAACAGACGCTTTACCAACACCTGGTACAAAGGATGAAAATAGTCGAAGCCAGTTCTGCGTAAGACTTCTCTCGATTGACGACTATTATAGCTTGCTGTATCGAATGCTGCTAAAATTCATATTTTAAAAGTATAACTCCTACTCCCGTCAAGTACGTTTGACGTAGCTGTATACTTCATACCTCACCTCACCTCACCTCACCTCTCCTCCTGAGAAAGACATAGGCCATATTGTCTGTTTATTCAAGTGTATCACATCGAGACGCAGCCTCGCTCTAGAGGGACCGTGGTGTGATCAAAGGTTTTGGATCAGAAGTCTCATGAAATTTGTACCCTTCTTGAGGTTGCTAATTCAGCAAATAACACAAGCGATAATTCTCAGTGTATCACAGTCTGCAAACAATGCCAGCAAAACATTTATATTAAATAGTAGAGAACGAATTCAAACAATGTTCAAATACTCGGAGTGTAGGTACAGAGGTAGTTTTGAATTAATAAATATAAAAAAAAGAATTGAAAGTCCCTAAATGACGCCGAATCTCAATGCCGGTGATAATGAGTGGCTCGGAACTCCAACATAATTGTGTTCAATTTCATTCTTAGATTGACATTCAGACTTTGATTTAATTGAATTTGTATGGATTCGAACTCACTATTAGCTGCAACAAAGCGCGTAAAGTGTGAGACGAACGCTCAACACTGCGGTATTTACTAAACTGGTTGATCCACCATAAGTTTGAATCCTACGGACGGCAGTGGATCACGTGGTCTGCCTATCTCTCTTGGCGAAAGGTTAGATCAATATTCTGCCTGAGTAATGCCACACGTCGCGAAACATTTGGCTTCTTTACTAAATGATATAATTATGTATTTATGCCTGAGCTTGGGGAGCCGCAAATGTACATAGTAGATAAAGACGAGGTACAGTTTCCTTACATTAAATCCTGTTTATCAAGCACACAAATACGTGTTATTTTGAAAAAAAAGATCAATGATTGAGTAAGGTGGTGTACAGTGAAAACATTCACATATTAATAGGTTTGTCGTTGAGATCCTGACTTGCATTTTAGCTACCCTGCCTGTGTTTGCAAAGGTCAGAACATTAATCTAATCTGTGGACACTGTCACCAGATTATCACCGTATTAACTGTGACAAAGTCAACAACGAACGCACCAGCAAGGTATCTTCTGCTATACATTGCTGGCGCGTTCGTTGTTTACTTTGTCAAAGTTAATCCGGTGATAATCTGGTGACACCGTCCACAGATTAGTAATTTACACTTGCTTGCTTTGGCGCATTAGGCGATCAAACTCTTCAGATAATAGATGCAGCATGTTGACAAAATATGTCAAGGTTGGTAGAATAAACCTTTATTAGCAATACAACAAAACACCTACCCATCCGTAGGGACGGACATGTAGGCAGCCCTTAGCTATGCATTGTCTAACCTGCGTGCAGGGTTGAAGGTTGGCAATGAAGAGCAATGTCCCATGTCCGAAATTTAATGAAGGTGTGCATTTATATGCAAATCACCAAACGCCTGAATGAATCGCTTTAGCGATACACCAGCGATAAACTCGGGACAATTTTGTTGATCCGCTGCAGTCTACCAAACAATTACAAAAACAGGACAACATTTTGCACTGTGTAAACTTTCCTCAAATTTAAGGAAGCCAAAGTTTTTCTGCCACAGTCGTATTTATCCTTTGAATGTCAATGAATTCGAAGATCTGTTACTCAATGAGAGTTTACGACATAGGATCCACAACAGTATGCTCTTTACATGGCGAATAAATTTTTACTGCTTATGTTCAGTACATTGTAAAAAATCATCCTTCTGCCTGGTTAAGTGACTGCACAATCGTTGCATTACTATTCTTTCAGTTCGGTGAGGGAAGGTATGTTAAAGAGCTTTCCCACGCGCAACAAAATGCCTGCTGAAAACATTCAGTGCATCTCGACAAAAAGGTTAGTAGCTATTGACATTGGCCCGCGGCGCTCGATTGTCTCCATTTAAAGTCCGACATGTCTTTTAATGGTTTCAGATAAATTTATGTTTCCCCAGGGCGAAGATCCTCCCATGGTCGCACATGAGTGATTTTTACAATTGGAGTACTTTTTAAAAGACCTCAGCAACGAAAGTGTCGTGTAGCACAGTGTCTTCTCTTTTTCAACAACCAGGTGACTTTGAACTCGGTGTGGAACGGTCAAGGGCATATCGTCAGTTGGCACGAAGCAAGACATCCGCTCTATCTATGTATCAGATTATGCATCATTAGAATTGAAATCAAATGGAACTAACATTTAGATTAACCATAATTGCTTAATTATATCTTACATATCTGCCGTAAGCTAACAGATCAGGTCAGACACAGACGACGATTTGAAGCGAAGGTAGAGATATACTATTATGATTTCTTCTAGCAAAACTTCTGGATACGCATCTCTCTGTTACAGAAAATGTGTTGATGATACCGCTATGTATTGAAATAAATACCGTGCAGATAAATCAAAATTGCCAACATCAAGACAAGAAAGAGGCAATGATGGAAAACGTGTAGTAGAAACTTGGAATTTTTTTGACAGCTGTTGCTGCAATCACGGCAACTGTACAGGAAATTGACATCCAATATCTTTTCAGTTCCGAGTTTACGAGGATTAGGCCTAAATACAGAAAGCATACCACATATCGTGCTCACAAGGCTCGTTAATTCACATTGTTTGTGACTAGAGTAAAATAATTACTCTCCTGAGCTGTCATACAACAACAAACAGCCGTCACGTCTAATAACTAGATTTCAAAATCGTCCAGCAAAAAAATATGCAAAGGTACCAGGGGAGCATTAAACACTAATGAGAATGCAACACTTCGACACAAACCATCTATGAGGAATGAGTAGAAAATACACATCGAATCAAGCAAAATAAAGACATATTTCGGAATTGGCTGTCCTCCTTGTCACTTTGCGGTGAAGTAATCCAAAATTTCTTCAAAATACAGGATTATGGCCGTTAATTCAGAAAGAAAAGACGCACACACGATAAATATATGTTTTCTTGACAAGTACACCCCATGCCTAGCCTAAGTCATTCACTTTCACCGAGTAAAGTTAAATGCACAAATAAATATTAATTCGTGTAAATTGTAAAATTGTAAAATCTAGTTAAAATTTGTAAAATTGTAAAATCGTGTAAAATTCAATTTTACTCAGCAATAGCCAAGTCATCGTTTGTCTGTATCTGTCCTGATACTAATTTAGACACTTAATTGTCGACTGTCAACCAAGATCTCTCATGTTCCAACTTTACAAGGGTGGTATTCATTAAGATACATAGATCTTTTTATATAGCGCTTCAATGTATTCTAATTGTGTATGACTGCAGTAAAAATGTATAGCCACGCAACACGGCACTACCGTACGTAATTTTACAAGATTTGAAAATTGTCCATCGAAGACGTGTGCAAAAATATTAGTATACAACGAAGCACTACAACACCAATTAAAATGCACGCAGCAAAGTCCCGGCGACATTCTTAAAACATGAATGGTGATTTAGTATTAGACTGAAACAGACAATAGCATCAATTCAAAGGCGGTGATGGTTTCACCATCTCTCATGCGCAGATGTGGGGTTATTTTAGGAGATTTTCCCTTTAGGGGACTGGAAACTGAAATGTCATTCAGGTCACTTTCTCCCTTTTAACAGGTCATTGAACCCAGCCAACATTTGCTGAAACATACAAAAGTGAGGGATTTTATGAGTCATCAGTGAGAATCCTGCTATCTAGTATATTTCGTAGACCTCAGCTGAATAATAGCATTACCATTCTGACCATTGTAGCAATAACCGCGCCTTAACTCTTGATTCACAATGTCTTATGACAGTCATGCAAATTTCGTTGCCTGAAGCCGTCTTTGTAAAAAACGAAAGAATTTTCTTCGATACACTCATGGCGAATTGTGTTACTCCTAGCGCTCCCTGCCCGTGCCATGCAGCACTTATAACAAAACGTGTGTTCTTAATACATATTCTTGAAATATATACATTTCGATAGGTCAGTTATCGTTCATCAACTAGAGAACCCTAACTCTATCGCTAAACACGCAGTATTATTTGGACACCTCTTGCATTCCAACTTTCCTCCTACAGAAACTGAACAAGTTGGAACAGTTACACCTCTCTTAATCTTCCTATTCTCAATGTTTATCTCGTAAATATAGCTATCGCAAGCTTTTATTACCTTTTCCCAGGTTCTTCCCAGATAGATGACTTAGAAAGGGTTAGATACGATGCTGTGTGGACTTCTGTGTTCATGTTCCGTTCACTACGTTACCCTCCACCACAATAGAGGGAAACACTGTGGACGAACACAAATCGCTGCACACAGACTGAGGTTGCTGCAAATTTTGTCAGGAACAAAAACTACATGTACAATAAAAGAAGGGCGTTGGCCTCTTCTCTGGCGATTACACGTGCGCACGTCCGCTCTGCATTGCAGGGCTATAATAGGGCTTCGGCGTAGTCATAGCCGAGCACTCTTGACTCATACCGGCCGTAGGGTTAATAGCTGACCATTGCACATTGGTTGATACCGTGGTAGAAAACTACGGGAAGTAATACAAGTAGTAACCTCTTTGGTTTTATTTTGCGATCACGCGTACGTTAGTCCATGGAGGTAAAAAAAAATTCTCTTATACCTCCGTGGTCAGTCGCTCGCTACGATCATGGAGCCAGGAGCGAAGGTGGTACCTCCACGCTCCATGCTACATGCTCACTGTGTTTCGACTGTCGTTACACACGGCTTTGCTAGGTATGCATTGTTTTCCCTTTTTGATGAACGTTAGTGTTGTGTTTGTAGAGAATTTTGTGAAACCAACAAATTTGTCTTGCTTTATTCGGAATTGTAGCTGTCTTACAAAGAGTAAATTACTTCACTGCCCACGTTTGGGGTTATCAATCTGATGTAATAACCATTCCCCATATTGAAATCGATTTTAAGTGTGTGCTTTAACAAGAAAGTAACTCATTAATTTTATAGACGTGGTGGGTATGGCCGATTTACCACAAATCACCACGTCCAAGTCTGTGTGGGGAAAAGTTGTCATGTGTATCTGAATGACAATCATTAAAAAGTGAAATAGTCTATATCGTGGCTAACCTTTTACAATATATGGGTGGTTTCAACACTTATTTCATCGATTATCCGAAAATATGATTTCACATACAGTAAACAAGGGGGTAATTGGAAGATTACGGTCAATAGTCCCTGGCACATACAACACAATTGAATCAGCGGTCACTGATATGCCACCACCTGTGAAACCGGTCAGTATCATACACAATGTAAAATGTTACTCACCGATTACTGAGGTCGATTTTTGTCTGCATAAATCCTTTCATTCCTCCAGGCTGCAGTTGTCTACGACGATCCCGTAATCAGGGAGGATTTGTTAAGATAATATCCAGGAAGCTAAACACGTGTAGTTTAGCATCGCTTCAATTTATACTAGCCATGTATCGACTAGCATAAAGATTCATTCTTAAGAACAGTCACACAACAGCACACGACCGTCATGACTTATTACTAGATTTCAAAATCGTCCGGGGAAAACTGTGTTAAAGTACCACCAAGTCCGTATACGCCAGTCAGAATGCACGCTGCAGACATCCAGTGACGTGTGCACTCGTGAAGACACGAATGATTATTCAAATTGTTATTCAAATTGTTCACTGCGATTAAACTGATCTCGATGGAAAGACCAAGGGTATGTGTTTTCAATAGTTATTTATCCCTTAGGCCTTGTTCAAGGACTCGTTCACGCAAGAGTGATATTTTCTTTGATATTTCAAACTAGAGCACGAGTGACTGAAGTGGTATAAAAGACTATTTCTCGGTTCGACAGTTTTACAGCCACAGGCAGACACCGGATCACTGACCTGCAAGCTAGCTGACGGATTATGAGAAGAGGACTAGAACAAACCCACAGTGACTAATAAGGAAAGGGATCAGGGCAAAGTGTGTTAATAAAATGAATCAGCGTTAATGAAATATCAAATTACATGACTTGGAGAGATATAATTTTGTGAAAATGGCTACCCCGCCCTTCCCTCTCTGACGAAAAAATCCAAGATTGGCATCTTATTGCATTTTGAAACTATACAGGGGATTTACCTTAATGGCCCCTCCTCTCTCTCTCTCCCTCTCTCTCTCTCTCTCTCTCTCTCTCTCTCTCTCTCTCTCTCTCTCTCTCTCTCTCTCTCTCTCTCTCTCTCTCTCTCTCTCTCTCTCTCTCTCTCTCTCTCTCTCTGGGAAAGCTGTCGTATGACAGTGCAGTGTCAGGGACACGAAATAAACAAAGAAAATGACTGAGTGACTCTGGTTGCCCGTTGTCTGACCTCTATTTAAACGCAGTGGGCCATGTAATCTAACACACAGAGTGTGAAAACATCCCATGGTAACAAACACAAAATAGGACATCGATGGCGATCAACGAAGAACTCACATGTCGTACACACGCGTGTTTCTGACTTCGTGTACCTGATTTTATATTGCTTTGCGAAAAGTACTTTAAACTATAGAAGATTGAGATTGTTCAAATTGAATATCCATACTCATCAAGCTTGATGAATTTACCTTCAAAAATTGACTTGATTAAAAAATGCTTTCTCAGTTGGTAAATTACAGTGTAAAGCCTTAAGTGTGTATATCAGATGAAAATTCGAGCAAGGGTTGATAGTCCGTTAAAGGCACAAATGTCTTAAAGGTACTATGATTAATACAACTATTTTATTTCTCAATTGAAAGGCACATGGCCTAAGTTTGCTAAAGCGTACCATGGTGAGTGTATGCCTGTGTCTAAAGAAACAACTTTAACTTGCTTGTAAACTTTAGTCAGTATAACGAAAGACCTCTGTTGCCCCATGGTCGAGTGAGCGTGTCTGACCCTCTTGACAAAGCATCTGTTTGACTGATATGCAGATTAAATAGTTGAAAGCCTAAGGAAAAAACGAAAGAATCGTGTTTGATAAGCAAGTGGCGCTTCTCTATGTGTCCCTCGTCATGCACCAATTACAATGATGAATTTTCGGTGTTTGAGTATTATTACCGTTAATACATTAAGACATCGAGCTTTGGTTTGTTTACCTGAACGAACCCCAAATATGACCGATATTTTTTTCGCTTTACCTTATTATACATGCAATCAAGATTATATTCTATTTTACGAATATTTGCTACGGCTATATTACCATATTTCGGCACATTCTGGTAGTTTCGTTGGTCTGGTGCGGGCGCCGGAACCGATCAGAATGTGAATCAGCATTGTACATGATGACATCTAAGCCATACCCCGCCTCGCACAAATGACGCCATCATGTCGGGAATTCCCCTACGTTGATGTGTTAAAATATGTTCACCTTGACGGGTTTTTTTTCTGGGAGAGACGCACATTTACTGTTCATGTTGAAAGTCATCGATAGCAATTTATCTCTCTTACATTGCAATTTTGACGACTCACCATTCCCCAAAGCCAAACCACCACTGCGTATGGGTTTCTTTATGTATTCGATGCTTTGATAGCTGTGGTGCTGTTACTAGAAAAAACATTGCGTTGTGATCGGACGAAAAAATAATGTCGACATTCGCCTCCTGAATTAACAACATAAAATTGGGCAAGATAATTGCTTTTACTACAATGCTATTGCACTTTGTCGATATTCAACAACAGATAATTCATCCCTGTGACATATCGCGCTGTGACAGCACGTACCGTTGGTCCATATTCGTTTTTTTCTATCTGCACAGGAGGCGAATCAAGACTGGTCTTGAGGTCATTCGCGCGTGTTGCTGAAGTTTGAAAGCGAAGAAGCGCCCTCTGCAATCTGATATCCCTGTTGTTTGCCAAACATATAAAATTCTTTCATTTCTTAAAACTATTGATTTTGAGATATGAACAAATTGCAAGGACGTATCACCTTATTAATTTAACATTGTGACAACGTCGTAAGCATAGATTAGACTTACCACAGTGTAGCTACAGTCTCCTATGAACTTTTGCCCCTTCGATTTATGACATTGAAATAAAAATCATAAAATTCCACTTCCTTACGACTGGATGAGACAAAAATGACCCAACATATAGTATATGCAGTGCAACGAGCGACTTGAGTTGCCCATCGCGTTGCCTCGTTAACGTTTTTACGATGTCATCCGTGTCGTTCGATTACCATGGACGAAAACGACAATTATATTATATCATGCTACCATGCGCCATTCTGATTGGACGAGAGCAATGCTAAAATATTGTTTTAGCACTGATAGCGGTGGTAAAACAGGCCCCTAAACCAGCATTTTTGAAATTGACCGGTCGGTGCATTTGAACGATGTGGCTCTGAACTTAATCCGAAACAGTCCGCTTTGTTACGAAGACCGAGTTCGAATTTCGATACAGAGATAAAGTATGGTTATTTAACTCACCTCCTGGTGAAAATAAGCGGTCTATGATGAAAGAAATCTCCGAAGCAACACATTTATTTTGGTATGATGATGTACAAAATTGTATATAGGGTAACAGCGCACTGTGTACAGTTTGCTTGATCGATTCAGCAGGAGTCGAGACGCGACATACCGCTCTTTAAAACGAATCTACTACTAGTATTCGTTCATACACAAATAAATTGAAACTTCCTCACTGTAACGGTACGTCAGATATTCCTTCCTAGAGTTTGGGCTGTAACAGACCAGGGTGTTCTAACGATGTAGCCCAAGAACTTGAAAAAGTTCAAAATAACAATGCGATCATTCCTGGCGACTGCGACGAAAATCGCTGTGTCAGCGTCCAGCTCTCGCTGAATCGGGCACACACTCTGCTCGCATATTACAACTGGTCATACAGTCGCCGTAATCCATGTCTGGATTATTTCAAAACTGCACGTTTTCTGGCACAAATTATCCATCCAAAATATCCATCAAAAATAGAACCTGTAACCCCACTACAGCACCTCCCCTGTCTGAATGTTACGACGGTTGGCGCACACCGGACTGACAGTAAATGAGACATATCTATTTTTAGTGTACTACGCAAAAAAAAAGCCAGCGCTATTGTTTTTATGTATATTTACGAAAAAATTGTTACTTTTCCTTTTGCTTTGAACTCTTGACCCATTTCTGTGTCTGAAGCAGTTTGTGTTGCATGTAAATTTAATGAAATTTTGATGAACGTATGCGTATGTTATCGTAGGATTGTGTTCGTGTGTTGTCAACGTAATCCAAACTTATAAAAATGCTCGGTCTCGGGCGATGATTTTCCGACGTTCGATCTCTCAGACGTAAGTTTTCTGCATTTTGGGCTGAAACTGACGAAAATGCCGGACCAAGACGACAAAGACACACAAGTTGATATAATATAATAGCAATAACCCCCTTCGCAGTCGGGTATACACTCGATTTTGGTACAATTCGCCCCATATAGCACTCGCCTATCGGCTCGTGCTATATGTCGCGCATTGTACCAAAATCTCGTGTATACCCTCCTGCGGCGGGGGTTATTGCTTAAAGGGATAGTAGCGGCAACTTTTGACCATTTTTGCCGCCCGACTACATGATAAAAACCCAGCTAGACAATATCTATCCCTCCCCAATTGTCGATTGACAAGGAAATAAGTCGAAACTAACACCCGATTGTGAATAACGAACGGTAATGAAACCGAAGTTCGCGGCGCTTGTGTTTACAAAATGTTAGGCGATCACGTGGTATGGAGCACAAAGAGTGATGATATCACTAGCCACGCGAGAGCGGGATTTAAACGTGATCACTGTAACAACGGCGACGGAGAGAGTCATATTTATATCAAACTTACGCACATGTGTATCTGTTTTGATTGTGATGTACGTCCACTGTTCGTTTGAATCTGGAGTGCTATTTGTTCAAACTCTTTTTTTTTCTGTTGCTTGAGTATGAGAGTGCTTTTTACGTTTCAAGTGGTGATGCATTAGGTCAGAGTAAAAATGAGGTAATTTAGGCCCGGCGCATTAGCCGGACCTGGCATCGGCAGTCGATGCATCGCCCGAGCCAGCGCCAGGGCCCGAAACGACTGTCACCGCGTCAAAAAGCCCGAAACGTCGAGCATTTTCCCACCAACTATTCATTACAAAAGTTTAAAACTAGTGCATTCATATTTCGGCCAGTTTACTTTGTCGTTTATCGGCGAACAAGTCAACTAGTTCAATGTAAAGGTGACGATGCGATGCTGTACTTCAAGTTAACGGGATTGGGAACGGCTTCACTTACACTCGGGCCCACGGACACCAGTTGTGTAGGTACGTTTGACGTTGACGTACATGATCCATGAATTACTGCTGAAATCACTAATGCATTCAAAACGTAAAAACAAAGACCCTGCCGCCAGCACGTCTGATTCTCTGGATTTATTTACTGGTTTACTAGACTTGGTTCAAGTGTGTGATTTGTGAATTAACGTGTGAGTTGGGTGAACGCTTGGAATGCGATGATTTTTGTTCTGTTTTCATGTGAAACGTGTGAGTAGGATTATGTGAACGCGTTGAGTGGGGTGAACGCGATGCAGGGGAGTTTTACCTGGCACAAGCTAACTCACTACTGCTATAGCTGCACAGACTAAATAAAAACGCGTTCGATCGCTACGAAAATCTGACCTGGGCAGCCAAATTTTACACGAGGAACTTTTGCAAATCATTTTTTTTTGAAAATACACCGACTTGAACAAGTCTCGCCTTTGTCCTGTGACACCCTAATGTCTCAAACGGAGATTTAGGAGTGGGAAGGCAATCTTCCCGAGTTACATGATTTGATTGTCGTGCATGGAAATCTTACTGCATGGTGGGGATAGAGTTACTGGCGATTTCCTCGTCACTCAGAGAGGTGGCGAAAAGTTTCGTTTCAGCTAGCTGTGGGTCCATAGCTGTGGTGTTTTCGGACGGGATTTCTGACTTATACGTGCTGGTTTAGACTTTTACGTTTTTAACCCCGCCACCACAGCGGGGTTAATAACGTAAAAGCCAAAACGTTAACGCCGGTAGCCTACGAAAAATTCAACGATGAGAATATTGCTTTATAATTTGTGATTTTTTTCTGAACAACACCCAAACAAAATCCGGTTCTTTGACTTCCAGTTCTTGCATATTTCACAAAGTCCTCGTCAATGTTTTCGAGCCATGCTTCTAGTTATTTCTCCCGCGGCGTGTCGATATTCTGTTCGGGTAAATCTTAGCTGTTCATCGTCTCACAATTTTACAATTTTCCAAAGATGAACGACAGAATGGCCGCCGGCCGCGCCAGTCGACAGGACCACAGTGTCTGAACAACGTCTAAGAAATGGGTTGATCTTGAAATTTTGAGGTCAAAATTGGAGGAGTGATTTACAGAATTGCTTTGGCGGTGAACTTCGCTATTTCGCGCCACGATCTTTTGAGTTTGGCGGGTTGATGTTCTCACTTGACAAGTTGAGCGACAGCTGGGAATATCTTGCGGTAAGACGCGCTCGCGTCTGGGCCTGTTTTGACGTGACGTTTTGAACACATCAGTGATTTCAGTAGTATTTTTTGAGCAAAATTTTTGTGGTACTTGTAGTTGAGTCATTACATTTGCTAACTCTAGTTACGTTTCCTAAATATCAAACCAATAAATTTAAACGTGCCACGTTGTTTCTTCTACAGCGACCACAACAAGTACAGTGAGCAGTGACAGTTTGCGAGCTCGGACGCGGGGCCCGGGTCACACCATCAATGATCGTTCAGTGTAAAGCCGTCTGCGATGTGTACGGGCTGTTTCATCTGCTTATATTTTCCTGAAAGAGTGTTTGGATTTTGGCTAATCACTCTGAAAGGCGCTTTCGTACTTTAGACATTTCCATCGTCAGTATTGCCTATTTTTAAGTGCATGTTTATTGTTTGTTTGTTTTTATGGGGGGGGGGCACTCTTACAAAAATTTACTTCAGTCGCGAACATCACCACTGAATATGACAACATACAACACGAGTGTACATGCATGGTTACAGAAATAAGATTTTTCGCAAATGAAAAAAAGACAACATAACTGCAAACTATAAGTCATGCGAAGAATTTATCTACATAATAAGTGACCAAATTTTACCCAGTTACCCGCAACTCAATTTGGTCTCTCACGTTTGTAAATTTTTAGTGATTTTCGTAATGTTCAATGGTCATGACAGTGAAGGCTACTGTAAACATTTTACATCGCACAGCCACACAGTGGTGGACATGTGAATATGCTTCCTTGTTTAGACATGATAAGGATCGGATATTGCCAAACTGTCAGTTATATTTCCAGCTGTCAATGTGAATGACAGATACATTGTTCGGTCGACCCACTGTACTGGTCGCTTGCGCTGCGCGCTGTAGTGTGGACGCCATGTTGAACCAGAGTTGAACTGTGCGGTACTTCTCTTGCACATGCGTACAAAGTCGATTACGTTGCATTCCGTGTGTCAACATCGTTGAATTTCTCTCCGTCAAGAAATTCACTTCGTCAACATTCTTTATCACGAGGAATTGATACACGTTACGTACTGAGGTCAATTAGTAGGTGATTCTTCATGATTCACTATGCTTATTCATGTGAATAGTTCGCGACATGCAACAAAAATAGTGAAAATATTCTCAAAAGTTACAGCTACTATCCCTTTAAATGTCTGCACTGCGTAAAAATCTCCGCACTGTGTGAAATTTATCTATGCGCTCTGGGAAATTCTCCGCGCTGTGTAAAAATCTCGGGCTGTTAAATTCTCCGCGCTGTGTAAAAATCTCGGGCTGTTAAAAAATCTCCGCGCTGTTAAAATCTCGGCGGTGTGTAAAAATCTAGGCGCTGTTGAAAACTCTTCGCGCTGTGTAAAAATATCCGCGCTGTTTGAAATTCTTGGCGCCTTTTTAAATTTCTCACTACTGTTTAACATTTCTCCGCACTGTTTCAAATTTCTCTCTACTGTTTGTCTCTGCGCTATTCACTTCTGTGACTATTCTATGAGGAAAATGAGGGCAACTTCACACAGTGTATGCGTACAGCTGGCAATGTTTTACGGGTCGAATATTAGTCTGCTAAATACGTAGTCGTTACACTTGTCAGACAAAACAAATTGAATCATAAAAATCGACAGGAAATGGCCCAAGGATATATCCTTTACAATCGAATTAATGTAAGAGAACAATTTACAAAAACACTGGACATTTTGCAATGTGCAGATGTGTCCAAATATTGATTGTAAATTACTACATGTATATCTTGGCACGTTGGAGCGGGTGGAGAAGTCTAGTCTGATCCCTGTCCCATTTCTACCTCTGGCTGCGCTGCTTACTTATATAGAATCAGGTATGGGATTGGTATAAGCCGCCATATTAGTAAGACTTTTGACTGCATATTAATGAGAACAGTCACCTGTCAAGATCATGTGATCAGCACATCTAGTAGCAAGCTCGTTAATTAGAAGACAAAACATCGGACGTTGAAGTTATTATTTGCACGGCTTCACTTTAAAGTCTCCGACTCTGTTCTTCTCGGATGGTACTTTGTGCTGAAATGACGATTATTGTCTATGATTTTTTTTTCTCAGACGTGACCTGACCTGGTGATCATGGTGACAGACTATATATCCGTCCTTTAGCATGTACGGCACTGACTCAAAAATAAATGATTTTTGTTTTTTTTTCATTCAATGTCGACATGGGATGCTTGGTTCGGGAAAATATGAGAGTAAAATGGCTCCATGGGCATACGAAATTAAATGCGAAGAGATTTCCAATTTTGAAATAAATTCAGCGCAATCACTGCACGATGCTTATAATAGCCCATATCTGACCCTATTTTCGTGAGCAGTGCAGCCAGCGGTAGAAATTGGGCAGGGACCAGACGAGAATTGGTACGAGCGCCACTTATGTGAATTTATTATAATGTCCGTCTAAGATATTGACAATTGCCACTCGGAAGTAAATAACATTGAACTTGGAGGCCATGAAAATACTTCCTTGAAACAAATTCATCCAAGCATATGAGCTTTCTGGTACCACAATCTTTATCTATGTTTGGGCTGCAGTTTGTGTTTATAGAGTCAGGTTAGAGGGGGGTTAACGATCACCTCAAGGTCACAGAGTTGTTGCATCTTGACACAAGAGGCGCTGTTTTTAATCGACGACGATACAATGAAATCCATGCGGCTAAGAAGTAATCTGGGGATGGAAATCGGTCGTTTTAAACCAGTATTAGCTTAAAGTTCGCTAAAACATACCGCCTGTACTGCGGCATTTTGTAATACGACGCATTTTGTAACAACTTACGCAAAATGTAATAAGGGTATCAGCATTTTGTAATAAATATTGTTTACGCGATTTGTAATAAGGTATCAGCGTTTTGTAATAAAACGCGTTTTGTAACATAAGTTAACGCATTTTGTAATAATTATAAACATCCGCTGATATTGTATGTGTTTCAAAATGCTTTGTGTTTCTGAATACGTAAAAATGTAATAGCATAAATGATGTCGATATTATATCTCACTACCGAGGCTAGGTTATCATAATAACGCTATATAAAGGGGGTCTTAGTTGATAGTCAAAATGCAATTGAAGACAGAATGAGATTTATTGTATGCGATTTATAATCGAGAAAACAAACCGAGAAAGTTTTAGTAGCTTTTACATACAGTACTGTACTTTGAAAAGACAATATACTGCAGACCGTTCTGCATTTTTTCTCTTCAATGTTACTGTTGGTGGATGGAAAGAGAAAGGCTTGGACATGACATGCAGAGCTAAGAATATGTTAAAAGACAGCGACATCATCAACATTGACAGTGTTGTGTTCTAAGACCTAATTTTATTATACTAATGATGTACATGCCACAAACCCACCTTATCCAGAAATGGTTCCCTTGTGACATTTTGAGGGGTTTGGTATGATTTTTAGGGCGTTGCTACATTATTTTTACTTTTTTTACTAAAGATAAACAATAATATTGTTTTTTTGGTTACAATAAAATTGTGTATTCTTATGTTTTTGCATGTATATTGGATGAAGTTTGCAAACCTCGAATAATCAAATTCTGAATTTTGCAAAATGATTGTAATGTTAGTGTATACTGTGATTTGAACGAAGCTTTTATTGAGATCATAAAATTATGTTACAAACATTTTCCTGGAACCATCCGTTGTAGACAACAGAATCTAATATACATTTAGACATAATTGAGAAATAGGAAGTGATAAATTCTTTAGAATGTCGTCAGAGAGAGAAGCAATATGTGAAAATCATTGTAAATTTAAATACTGGTGGCCATCCTGAATATCTAATGAGGTCATGTGACCAGTATTTGCATATTTTTGGGGCAATAGTAATACTACAATTCAAACAATATCTTGTAATTGTGGACGAAGTTTGATAAATTCAATAGTCAGAAGATATAAAATAGGATACCTTGACCTGTCTGACCCCTATTCAAGGGCGCTGTGTGTAATTCTTGACTTATGAGAGAAGACAAGAAAATCTGTGTAAGGTTAATCAAATCTGTGTAAAGTTTATCATAATGTATAAAGTTTACATCAAAGTCCATGGTAATGGGACTAAAAATGTGATTTAGCATTGGGATATGATAAAATATCGATTATCTTTTACTGGAAAACTGGAAAACATGTAAAGATAATGATAAATTTATATTGTTTGCGGCCATTTTGAATACCTAATTAGGTCACATGACCAGTATTAGCATATTTTGGGACAAGTGTGTCATTGTCATTCAAAATATACATACTTACTGTGGGAAATATTTCATAATATTAGGTGCTGGATGTTATGTTACATTATGCTTTGACAGATTTAACACTTGTACAGAGCCTTTGTTTACATTACACTTAGCAGGTCAAAATGATACAAAATATCAGTGTTTTTTCAAACTTTTTGTCAAAATTTAATTCCAGTCCATGCTGACGTGATAGAAAACAGGTTATGTGATGAAAAATTATGAATTAATGAGGAATTCCCATGAAAATAAAGAAATATGTTAAAAAGTACAATATTTTATATATTGGCGGCCATTTTGAATACTTAAAGAGCTCACGTGACCATAATTTGCATATTTGGGACAAACTATTTTATGGTGAAATATAATGGTATGGGGACAGTCTTTGTTAATTTAAGAAGTCAGACGTCACGCTAGATGGTATTTCCAAATGTGAACTCCACCCCAGGGCCTTAGGGTGCAAAGGGTTAAAGTATAAAATAAATGTACGAAAGGTTGCAGTATTCTAAGCAACTTCTATACGTATGATATGTGTTTCTCTAAAGTTTATTGTCGATAATTTACGGTAATAAGATCGGAGGGGCACGTATGTATGTATGTATGTATGTATGTATGTATGTATGTATGTATGTATGTATGTATGTATGTATGTATGTATGTATGTATGTATGTATGTATGTATGTATGTATGTATGTATGTATGTATGTATGTATGTATGTATGTATGTATGTATGTATGTATGTCAGTATGTCAATACTGACAGCTGATATTTATCAAAATATACTGATAAACACTGACATGAAGCAGTCAATTAAAATACTGAATGATAATTTATTTTAATCATCCCATAGACAAGGACAAAATAAAGCTCTATCGACAGACCAGCCACTTTTCCTTGTATGTAAAGGTGACAATTCATATCTACTGAGCCATGGTTTTGTTTTCTCAGATCTATTTCTTTCCTGTTGTGTTCCTCCTTTAAATCTACGATATCGCCCATTGGTAAAATTTGTCTAGCCAACGAGCTAGGATAAGCTGCCCTGCAATACCATGATTAAGCTACATTTTATTCGCTATCCTACTGGTTATACCTGCCAAATATCTGCCATTATCATTAAATAACAGCCATAGAAAGATAGATGGACAGACAGACAGACAGATAGATAGATACTTAGATAGATAAATAGATAGACTCAGGCACTCTTTCCTCCCTTCCTCCCTTCCCCCTCCCTACCAACATAGATGCAGACATACATAGATACATACATACATACATACATACATACATACATACATACATACATACATACATACATACATACATACATACATACATACATACATACATACATACATACATACATACATACATACATACATACATACATACATACATACATACATACATACATACATACATACATACATACATACATACATACATACATACATACATACAGTATGGAGCCATTCAATGACGCACGGTTTATCGTCAAATATGAAAGTAAAGGGGTTATTGCATGCCCGTTACGTGCCCGTTTTTAAGGAAGCTCGATTGTATTGTTTGCGAAGGCAGATGTATATAATTTATTTTATGTTATTATATTTTATTTTATCTGTGTATCTACCTGTTGATTGCTGGTTGTCTGCAATACATCAGAAAGAATGTCGTTATCCTCTATTTAATAAATCAACTGACTGTGTATACCAATTATTCTCTCAAATATATAATAATAAACTAGTCAAAATCTAGTAGTTTCTGCCTCAGATGATCAGTTGGTAAAAATACTGATTGACAGCTGTCTAAAATTAAGTCTTTCTAATTTGAAATGGAAGTCAGGGAGCGATCAATTTTTGTACTTACTTAACGAGTAAACACACACTTTGTAATACCATTCCAAAGTCAATAAAATATCTGTTAATGCTTTAAAACTGGGGAAAGTTTTTAAAATTATTACAAAATGCGTTAACTGTTATTACAAAGTGCGAATTATTACAAAATGCTGATACCCTTGTTACATTTTGCGTAGACAATTTTTTATTACAAAATGCTGATACCCTTGTTACAAAACGCGTAGACTGGTTTATTAAAAAATACTGCAGACGTTATTACAAAATGCGCCAGTTATTACAAAATGCTGATACCCCTTATTACATTTTGCGTAAGTTATTACAAAACACGTCAGTATTACAAAATGCCGCAGCACACCGCCCTCCAAAAAGTCTCCATCAGCACAGTTAAAAGCAGAAATGTCATATTGCCATTCTATAAGTATACTCGTTCGCTCGTTTGCTGTCTGTTTGTATGTCTGCCTGTCTTGTCATGTCTGTCTGTCTGTCTGTCTGAATCTTTATATCACTCTGAAGTTTCTCCCTTCCGTGTTTTGAAGCATCATCAGCGGTGAACGCCTTAGTGGAATTTAAAAGACCTAATTGTTACAAATGCTTTGTTTTCTTGCCTTATGTATGAGCATTATTTTTTTGAAATCACTACTGGTATTATGATAGCAACGTGATCACCACAGACAATGTAGAAAACCGCAAGCAGGGTAGGATTTGAGATATTGGCCCTTATTCAATTCTTTTTTTCTGTTGTCTTACTCTTCCCATCGAAAGCGACTGAAACCATAAGTGCATAATCGCCCACCATTAAAGGCCAAAATGGATAGCTTTCATTTTGTGAGATGACAGCGAAGGTAAAAAGAGTAACTTAATTCATGACCCTTTTCCCCAAGGGCCAAGTGAACGAAAAAATAGCGAAATAGAGCCTCGTCCAAAACGACAATGAAAGAAAATGAATATCTAATGACCTTCTTCCAAGCCCGGTGTCTTCGGCGATACTAAATCTTATCTGTGCTAAGAAAATAAAACATACGTGCTAATTCGTCACCGGTAAACTAATTAAATTTATCGAATGACTGGCTTTGCATATATTTGCGACTGTAAGGTAAAATATAATCTGCAAGAGTATTGTCAAGTTTTACATAGAGGACGCGACAGCCGAAATAAGTCTAGTCAATATTGGTCAATCGGAAGTCACTTAATTGTTTCGTTGCTCAAAACCTAAGGTAGATTTCTACAACTAGTCAGGTTTAGGGCACTGAAAACAGCCTTTTGTGTGTTTGTAGTCTGTCTGGGGTTTGGTTATCTGAGATTCTGGTTAACTTCTTAAATATAACATTTTAAATTTCAATAAGTAGAGGAGGAATGCTTGACATTATTGTTTAAATTTCAAATGTAGGACACATAAGTAAACAAACAAACAAACGATCAATCAATCAATCAATCAATCTTTCACTCCTCATATCGGGCAATGAATTGTAACATAACAATCAAAGATACTTTAACAATTAAAACATTGCCTTTATTCAAATCACAAATCACTTCTCTAAGCAGGTTAAGTTACTCAAAACCCTTTTCGAATATCGCAAGAGTAATTCTGTATTTAGGAATGTTAATTTAGTGTGTCGATATCATAGGTTTTTACCTTTGTGTCTGTATCATTGTTATCTATTATGTGTCAAAATATGCAAAATCAAATAAAAGTAACTCTGCATTCATAGTAACACAGCTAGTGAACGCTTGTGCCAATGAGGGCAATCCTTTGGTGACAAATAAGTACCATCGTAAAGTCTTCCACATTGATATAAAAATCTGATCATGTAACGCTTAAGAATTTCAACTCGTACTTTGTGTGTATCTCGAGTACGGAGTCATTCTGCAAACGAGACAATCGCCATCGATGAGATGGAAATCACGATTTGAGTCATCCACAGCACTGTCATAAATTAACACTGTTTGTAATACAGCCATATTTTTACTTTGAAACAGACACGGCTTGTCGGACAAAATACTAAAAAATTATTAAGAATCGAAATTTACATTAAACTATAGAAAATAGAGAAGCTGTTTCTCTTTTCTTGGTAAATCTGAAATAATAAAATAACAAATGCGTGAAATACTGTGGAAAAATAATTTGTTGAAAGGTTTCACATTGGAAATACGGATTTTCAGTTGCATGATAAACACAAGATTAAGAACAATAGGGCGTTCATAAAATTCTGGCTCAATCTCAAAGATTGTAGATAGAAAAAAATTACTGCACTGACGTCACGTGGCTGTATCTTTTTATGCGAGTGTGATAATAAGAATTCCATTCCAACTGTAAACTTATTCGATGAAATGAAATGAAAGTAATATGTAGATCGGATAATTGCGCACCTGGACGCAATGAAACAGGACGGTTGCAAGTGAAGTTTCAAAACGGTTTTAAGGTCAGATTTACTCACCTTTCTTAAACAGTCATTACCATGTGCATCGCCAGGACAAAACTCATCAACAGTGGCATGGCAAGATAAGCCGCTACTGCATCAGCCCCACCTTGAACAAAATTGTAAAGTTTGTTGAGAATTTTCTGGATCTGGACATATTCATTCCGAAATAAAGTGAAATAATAAAAACAATAATAATTATCTATTAGTTGTTGATAACA
Organism: Ptychodera flava; assembly: GCF_041260155.1. Classification (NCBI taxonomy): domain Eukaryota; kingdom Metazoa; phylum Hemichordata; class Enteropneusta; family Ptychoderidae; genus Ptychodera; species Ptychodera flava. The sequence goes on along the minus strand of NW_027248277.1, from coordinate 10,690,188 downwards.
ACTATTTTAAAACAAGAACGTCTTTTTTTGGTTGATTGCGTTTTAAACATAATATCTGTATTCAAAAGATGTTTTCCATTTAGCCAAATTTATGTAAATATTACCGACTGAATTGAACGTTGAAGATAAGGTTTCTATTTGAATTTGAAAAATGCAATAATTACGTTTGACAGGTGATTTACATTTCCAAAGTGCAATAACTATTACCTCACATAGAAGATAGCCGCTAGAAATTGATAGAAGGAACTTACACTTCTCCAATGTCCCTGGTGTACTCATTGGACTGGTTGTTTCTGGATTGCTTTCATCCGTAGACATTGCATGAGGCGTTGATGTTGGGGGATCTACATGACAACAAAGTTAACAAATATAGTTTTTTCTATTTTGGCCTATTTAAATATGGTAACATATTTACCAGCAGTTTCATGAGTCTTGCCATATGCTCTCAAATTTAATACTTCTATAAAGATGATTGAAATGGAGATGGAAGAGGAGAATAGGATAATTGGCTGTAAGGACGATACGCTTTCTGTGCAGTATATTATTTCAACAAAAAATCAACAAGTTTGTCATATCATGAGAAATTATACTCCTTGTTATATATACGATAAACGGGGCGAGGCAAGTCCAGATGTTAACTTAAAGAAGTAGTATGCCAAAGGTCGTGTTTGTTCTCCAACCACGTTAATAAGATTTAGGCTATGCTAAGAGAAACTAACAATATTATTTAACATTGTTTTAATGGTATTACCATTGCAATCTTTGCCTCCGGCCTCACCAGTAGATCTCCCGAGACTAATGCAGTGTCGTGCACTATTTGTTACCACACCAGTGCCTTTTATCTGTGCACATAGATAGTCTACAGCTGTACAGGCATCTTCGTTGGAAAACTTGATCGTTACGGTGTTTCCGTTCATAGCAAAACCAGTCTGACTCGCAGCAATGGTAGTAGGATTTCCACTAGTTGGTGCTGTGCCACCAGCAGCTTGTTCTGTCCCTGCTATCTTAGTATCGGATATATCATAGAAGGCGACGTCAATGCCGTCGATGTCTCCACCACTAGAGCCAGAATTGACCGTGACGGTGAATGTGATAGTGGTGTCCGTGACTCTGTTGTATGATATTTGTGCGGGGTCTGAAGGAGTGGTTATACTGTAACTATCTATGGTAACATCTGCAATGAATAAAAATGGACGTGATGGAAACTTAATCAGTATAAAATAAGTCAATATATGAAAAGGTGACTTCATCCAGTATCCAGAAATATCACCATGGTGTAAGGAATAGCTATCCCATATAAATAATTAAATCACAGTTTAAATTTTATTTGTAAATCATAGTAATTTTAAACATATTTTTAGCTTTCTTTGTATTTCTTATCATATTTCAGTATATTTCTTTTCATATCATATAGATGGGTGGAGATAATTAAAATATAAGTGCACGAATTTGTAAAATAAGACCACAAAGCAAGTTCAAAAATTGAATGAATTCTGTGTATTCTTCGAATAAATGTCTGGAATAAAACTAATTGACATTCGCGCAGTCGGCGACAAAATTAAATACGTATATGCGAGATTCAATGTTCTGTGATAGATGGGGATCGCGGAAGGTGAGCACAAAGGAAAAGAGGAGACCCGAAGTTCTTAACAGCAATAATGGGAACAAACGGGTTACACGTGCAGAAAAGCAATGCCAGATCAGAATAGGTACAATTGATACTCACCCTGTGCGTTGATGCGTGTCAAAAGAAAGGGAGACACAGAGAAAAGGGCGACCAGGAGCGTGTATCTGGAAAAATATATACAATTATGTTAATTAAGAGCCATAAAATATAAATTGTACCATTAACCTCTTTCTTTCCTCTGAGCGCACGACAGTCAAAAGTTATCAAGCGTGAAGACAATATTAAGACAACAGTTTACCTCGGCTTGCTACAGATGAACAGCGTTAGGATGAAATGTACGGCATTGTAAAAGTGAACAAATGATAAGATATGCTGTGCATTCATTATCACATACCCAATGCCCATATAACTCCATCCTGGTGACGTAAATCGTAAAATATCAGCCATGACATTTTTCGGTAAATAGCAAACAAAGGAGTTGAAAGAATCGCCAGCGGATATCTGAATATATATATGCGAGTAACCGGAAGTGTACCCGACTAAATTGTTTGAGTGTCAAATCAGAAACACACAAAGTACTATTTTTTAACTCGCCATTAATAACATATATATCGCTCTTATTAACTAGTCAGAATTATTCTCCACCTTGTCATTGATACACACATTATATTACCGTGCCCTGACCGTCGCACTTTGATTGGTCGAGCTGAACCACGTGACTGACTACAAATACACAGTAATGGTTTGTTTACATGCCCGTGAATATGAATAATAAGATCAACAACTCAAAGTATAGTAACGTTAAAGCTCAAAGGTAAATCATAATCAATCACAAAATAAAATGGAGCACTTGTCGGTCAAGGTGAGATACTTTTTTTCTGAAAGCATCTCCGGATTTACCAATTTTTACAGCGCTTGACAGTGCCTCGCGTATTGCTCAGTTTCTTGGGCCAAGTTGTCGTTCGCTCCTGAAATGTTCGGAAATTTTGACGGTTTTCATGGGTTTGCTGATAATATAATGGAAATAACAGACTGCGCTCTGACCATTAAGTTTATTTGTGGGCGCGGGCTTTAGGAAAGCTAAAGCTCGCCCGTTAATTTTTGGCTTTCCTCTCGCCCTTGCCCACAAATAAAGGTTAATGGTCAGCGCGTCGCCCGTTATTTGTATAATATCGTTTCTATCACGTCTTACAAATAGAAAAAACCCTACCGTATGTACGAAGGAGGACAAATGCCAAGAATGCTGGATTAAATAGTTGAAATCCAAAATTCGAATGGATCACGTGTACAAACAAATCCCCCTTCGCAAACGCTCACAGACGTACGTGTATTACTGTAAGCGTCAGTACCCATGTTGGCTTGTTTTTACCGCCATCACGTGATCTCATGGGTGTATGAGTCTGTAGCACGTATCCATGACGACATTGTATTAAATAGTCTGGTACCCTGTCCCTGGTATGGGCTATTGAAAGCATGGCTATCATTGGTCAACAGTAAAAGTGCAATGATTGCGTTGAATCTATTTCAAAAGTGGAGCAACCTTCGAATGTAGATTTCGTATGCACATGGAATCATTTTAAGTCCATATTTTCCCGAATCGAGCACCCTATGTCGATTTGAATGAAAACGGAAAATCATTTAGTTTTGAGTCATTGCCTTACATGCAAAAGGCCACCATGGACGGTCACCAGGTCACATCTGAGAAAAATATCGCAAACGATAATCGTCATTTCACCACTAAATACCATCATAGAAAAACAGAGTCGGAGACTGAAAAGTGAAGCCGTGCAAACAACTTCACAGTTCGATGTTTATTCACCTAATTTCCGAGCTTATCAATGTACAGATGTGCTGATCACATAATCTTGTCAGGTGACTTTGCTCATTAATATGCAGTCAAAATTCTGACTGAAGTCGAACACTGGACCATACCCTACCCTATTTCCTTTAGCAGCGCGACCAGCGGTAGAATGGGTCAGGTAACAAGACGATGTATTCAAAACATAGCCCTCTGTGTCAATAACGTGATGCAAAAATTGTCATTATCATATACCTACATTCACGTGCCTGTGTAAAGCTATGGGAGAAAGCGCCCTCAGATCCGTGCATTTTTTTTACGTATCACGCTCCGGCCCGGTGCCCAAATATGGGCAATCGCGTGCATTTCTGAACTATTTCGATTCTGGTTGCTACGCGCGTTGCTATCTGCAAACATTCCATTCGTACACAAGCCAGACAATGCAGTAATTAAGTCAATATCTTGAAAGCAGAAATACCATACCGGCTTGGTCTGTAGCCAAACGAGAGAATGATGTTCACACACATAGTCCAATCCAGCATGGCCTGGGAGTCCAAGTCCGGAAAAAACTTGTAAAAGTAGATCAAATGTAGAAACTGATGTCCACTGAGTACAACAGCATGGGTCACTGGGTATTTAGACATCAAAGTCATTCCGCACGCAATGAGTGTAGAAAACGCCACTTTTCAAGAGAGCTTCTGTATAGGGGCAGCCTGTTAGGCGCACACCTGCATACATATTTATATATATAATCATAACCCCTGGCGCGACACCAAGGACTCAGTCCTGTATGATTTTAAGAAACAAAATAAACAGACAAAATGCCTGTTGCTCTCCGCATGATACTGTGCGATATCCCGTATATAAAAATTTGAAGGACCGACGAAATTGGTCGGGTTGAGTACACTGACTTTAGTCAAAGTCTGATCGTATTCAATGTGTTAGTGTTTGATGCGAAATCGAAAGAAGCCGATCGCTGAAGAGTTATAGCAACCCTATTACTTATCGATATTATTCCGCAGCAGGCCAATCCATTTCACAGGAGGGGTTTTGTTAGACCTTCAGAGCAAAAAATTAAATATTACAAATTAAACACAAGTTTTGCAAATTTGAAGGATGATTATATTTAAGTAAGGCGGTAGAAGTAAAACATTCGCCGGGGGTAGAAAACGTAATATGTTGTAAAAATATTCTCAGCCCTTCACGAAAGCTATGACATCGCGCTTTTTCAGCAAACAAAAAAGTTCTCTAGTGACCTCGCAGGATGACAATCTCAAAGAATCTGCGCTGTGAGAGAAAACGTGACGACACAAGTGAGCACAGCCTCGTCACGAGAAATTTATTGTACACAACATTTCAAAGGTATCTAAACCAACTAGGCCTACTTGTATGTTTTCGTTACTGAGTGGCCCAAACAGAAGATACACTTAAGGTAATATGCACCTCGAAAGTGAAAGACTTAAACTTTTGCTCAAACTTTCCTCAGTGAAACATTCAACCATTCTCTTACCAAAGCAAGAATAAAAGTTTGGGGTCACCGTGCAACCTTTAGTACTAGAGAGAGAAATAACTTGCGATTTCTCGATATTTGAAATTCAAAATGGCCGCCTTTTCTTTTAACTCTAAAAGAAAAATTAAATTTTTGATTTTCGAAAAACTAAGGCCATGAAAACTTTTCTGTCGCCGAGAGCTTCAAAATGAGCCCCCACAAGTGGTAGGTCAGAAGAAAATTGATAAAGTTTGAAGGCCCGAATTTCTGTCCCCGAGGTGCGTTCTACATTAAGGGCCTTTACTAAAGCTCGAATTTGTATCACTAAAATTTCAAGAGAACCATGACTACTCTGATTCTTTGTACTAGTCGGGAACATACACTGTAAAGATTAGTGTTCAAGGATAGAACACCAATTAAACGCCTTTTTGTAACACGTGTTGAACGCGTCCAGACGTTCAGAAATTTAAGACTACGAGTTCAACCGATGTTCAATTTTTGAACACACGTGTGCAGATGTTGAACACTATGTGTTCATCGGACATTATATTGAACACCATGGTGTTCCATATCTGAATACACGTTGAGAATGAAATGTGTACAAAAAATTGAACGCATTTACGCGTTCAACGGGCTGTAACACTTTTTGAACGCATGGACGCCGTTCAACGATAAGTGTGTTAAAGGTTAGAACACATGATATGCACTTGTTGAGCACCAGGAAATAACAAACCGGACCACTGCACTGTAAAAATAGCGGACGCCAGACGCGTCTTTACGCGTTCAAAGTGTAGATGTCGGCGTTCAAATTTGAACGGCTAGGGTTCATATTGTTAACACTAGTGTTCATATTATAAACAATGATGTTCTAAACCAGAACACGGAGAGTTAACAACCATATCCTTCAAGTGTTCAAAAACACAGCATTAGTACAGAAATTTTACAATACTGTAAAACAATTAACAATGTTTAGCGTTTTTACTTTACTGTGGCTATATTAAATTTACTACTGCCTCTCTGTCCGGCAAACGTACACTGATTTTGATGTAACGAATTTCCCACTAAGTGAAAAATATCTCCGGTCTAAAAGTGCTGAAAACATGTTTTTTCTAAAAAAGGAAGTATACAAAATAATTGTACACGCTCATTACAGGTTGAAATTTTGAAATTTTGAAAACAAGATCAGATAACCACCATGAACGTTTTAAATTTTACATCGGGGTGCAAGAGACGTTCTACTCCTTAACACTTGGTGTTCAAGTTTGGTGACTTTTCTTATCCCGTCATGCATCAAAACGGAAATTGCGACATTTTTCTTGTAAACGCACGCTGAAGTCATGATCGTGCGGAAGCAAGACCAGAAAGGGTAAGTTTTCTCGCCAAAATAGTAAAAGGTGTTAAATTTTGAAGCATCTGTAATATTATCCTTTAAAATTATTTGTACGTTGACATAGCTAAAACACGAGAAGAAAACATTTCTCTTTCAGTAGCTGGTAGACCATACTTTAGCTGTAAATACACAGCGGTGTTTTGTGGACCATGGTTTATCGATCGCACTCGGGTCAAGGGTCATCACCGAAGAAGCCAATATTTTGTAACAGTATCGAAAAGAGGTACCGTATACCAAAGTCACCGCTTTTCCTTGACCTAATAAGGCCACCTTGTCTTTCATTTGAAGTCTTATGTCGCCATAATACCTATTGTTGCATTATTTTCAGGATATGAAAAGTTGGATTAACGTGAAATCGAAGAGTTATTACAGAAGCTGATGGTATATAAATTGAAGAAGATGAGTGTACAGGTAGCTGTCTGTAAACAAGCTTGAGAACCTCAGGTCATCTCTAATGCTGATTAAAACTTTCGAGGGTCAGTAAATGAATTTTGATAAGTTTCTGTATTTTTGTTCTGAATTTATCTAAGCTTTAGTAGAACGCTATGATCAACTAATGTTACTGCAGAATAAGCTTTCAAATACGTGTAGTCTCCCTCATCAGATGCAAGGGTGGAATGAAGAATTTAAGCAGAAAGCGACAGAAAATTCAGAGTGAAAAATGTACACTCTGACTTTCTGAATTCTCTGAAATTTTCACTCTGAATTTTCTGTCGTTTTCTGCTTCAATTCTTCATTCCACCCTTGCATCTGATGAAGGATACGTCACGTCTTTCAAGGCTTATGCTCCAGTAATATGTAGTTGATCACAGCCTGCTACCAAATCTTAGATTATTTTCTATTGTAGATCAACATGTCTTTTGTTCTCGATTTGTTTCTGTTTTTAGCTTTGCTGTTAAGGACGCAGAGCTTATATCATTGGTGAATGTGTGGCGTCGTCCTCAAAGTTTTACATCCCAAGCTTTTTCTTCAAAACGGCCAGTACGATTCCTATTTTTGAGACGTTAAAGACATTTCAGACATTTTTAAGACATAAGAAATTATCAGAATATGATATATTCAATTAAGTCAAATTTTGAGCCTTTTCAGAAGAGATGTTTTTGTACGTTTTTACAAGTATGAACATATAACGTAATCCACAATATTTAAGTACAACCTGTTTTGTCATTACTTTGTTCATATTGTTTAAAAACGATCTACAGTGTTTATGTATTTTCTTTTGTTTATGTTTTGATAGCAAGGTGTTAACACCGTTGATGTTTTCCACTGACAAACTTTACAAAATGCCCATGTTTATTTTCCCATTTTACACTAGATAATTGTATTTTACTCAGGAAATTTTTGTGTATTTCTAAATAAAGTAATTTCACTGAATATCAGTGGTCTGTTTTATTATTTCCAGGCTTGAACACCGCCTGAACGCCCAAAATTAAGGGTGTTCAACAGGTGCATATCATGTGTTCTAACCTTTAATACACTTATCGTTGAACGGCGTCCATGCGTTAAAATAGTGTTACAGCCCTTTGAACGCGTAAATGCGTTCAATTTTTGGAACACATTTCATTCGCAACGTGTGTTCAGATATGGAACACCACGGTGTTCAATATATTGTCTGATGAACACGGATTGTTCAAAATCTGCACACGTGTGTTCAAAATGGAACATTGGTTGAACACGTAGTGTTAAATTTTTGAACGTCTGGACGCGTTCAAAAAGTGTTACAAAAAGGCGTTTAATTGGTGTTCTATCCTTGAATACTTAACTATACAGTGTGATATTCAGTAAAATTATTTTATTCCAAAATTACACAAACATTTCTTGAGTAAAATACAAAGATTTCGTGTAAAATTGGAAAATAAAAATGGCCATTTTGTAAAGCTTGTCTGAGGCAAACGCCAACGGTGTTAACACCTTCCTATGAAAACATAAACAAAAGAAAATCCTTATAAACACTGTCGATCGTTTTCAAAAGATATGAACAAAGTAATGACAAAAAAGGTTTTACTTAAATATTGTGGATTTCGTTACACATATGTGTCAAAACTTACAAATATATCTGTTTTAAAAAAGCTCAAAATTTGGCTTACTTATTGTGTTGAAAACACGTATTCGTATGAAACGTTTACTCCGTTTTTTTAAGATCGTTTAAGACATTTCTTCTTGTATAGACAATAATTGTAAACTTGGAAAAAAGATAGTCAAGGCTTCTCTGATGCACGTGGTACATAGTTGTCCACACTAAACTAAACATAACATGCCAAGTTGTCACGAAGTGTAACAGTAAGGCACAACATGCAGAAAGTGGGTAAAGTGGGTCCTTGGCAATGTAAAACCAATTTCCTTGTCCAACAAAGTATTTCATGAAGTTAACGGTTTGTTTGTTTGTAATACCTTTAAATGAAGATATATATTAAATGAATCCTACTGTCCGTTTTGAAGAAAAAGCTTGGGATGTAAAAAGTTGAGTACGATGCCACACATTCACCGATTAGATAAGCTCTGCGTCGCCAACAGCAAAGCAAACAAAAACTGTAACAAATCGAGAACAAAAGACGTGTTGATCTACAATACAAAATAATCTAAGATTTGGTCGGCTTGATCAACTAAATGTTACTGGAGCATAAGCCTTTAAAGACGTGAATTCTCCTTCATCATATGCAAGGGTGGAAAAAAGAATTGAAGCAGAAAGCGACAGAAAATTCAGAGTGAAAATTTCGGAAAATTCAGAAATTCAGAGTGTACATTTTTCACTCTGAATTTTCTGTCGCATTCTGCTTAAATTCTTCATTCCACCCCTGCATCTGATAAGGGAGACTACATGTATTTGGAAGCTTATTCTCCGGTTACATTTAGTAGATCATAGCGTGCTACTAAAGCTTAGATAAATTCAGAACAAAAATACAAAAACTTATCAAAATTCAGTTACTGACCCTCAAAAGTTACAATACAAAATAATCTAAAATTTGGTAGGCAATCATCAACTAAGTGTTACTGGAGAATAAGCCTTTAAATACGTGAAGTCTCCTTCATCAGATGTAAGTGTGGAATAAAGAATTAAAGCAGAAAGCGACAGAAAATTCACAGTGAAAATGTCAGAAAATTCAGAAATTCAGAGTGTACATTTTTCACTCTGAATTTTCTGTCGCTTTCTGCTTAAATTCTTCATTCCACGCCTGCATCTGATAAGAGAGACTTCACGTATTTGAAAGCTTATTCTCCATTAACATTTAGTTGATCATAGCGTTCTACTAAAGCTTAGATAAAGTCAGAACAAAAATACAGAAACTTATCAAAAGTCAGTTAATGACCCCCAAAGTTACTCCACATTCATTAGAGATGAACTGAGGTTCTCAAGCACGTTTCCAGACAGCTACCTGTACACTCATCTTCTTCAATTCCTATACCATCAGCTTCTGTAACAACTCGTCGATTTCACGTTAATCCAACTTTTCACATCCTGAAAATAATGCAACAAAGGTAATATGGTATAATGAGACTTCAAATCAAAGACAAGGTGGTCTTATTAGGTTAAGGAACATGCGTGACTTTGGTATACAGTGTCTCTTTTCGATACTGTTACAAAATATTGGCTTAATCTTGTTATCAACTGATGAAAAGTGAAAAAAAAGCCAACTCTCATATGGTGAAACACTAGAGTGTACACTCTGCGATGTTTAACTAATGTGTTAAATGCGATTGTGATTACTAAAGGACATGTGTTGGCTTTGATTACGCAGCGGTAATGTGGCATATCGATCGCGCTCGGGTCAAGGGTCATCACCACAGTAATGTGGTGAAGACGCTTATTAACCCGGGTGCGATCGATACGCCATGGCCAAAAACACCGCTGCGTATTCACAGCTAGTTTATGGTATACCAGCCACTGAGAGAAAAAAGGTTTCTTCACGTGTTTTAGCTAATCCGAAGTACCATACAAATAATTTCAATGGATATTAATACAGAAGCTTCAAAATTTAACACGTTTTACTATTTTGGAGAGAAAAACTTACCCTTTCTGGTCTTACTTCCGCACGTTCACGACTTCGGCGTGCGTTTACAAGAAAAATGTCGCAACTTCCGGGATAAGAAAAGGCACCAAACTTGAACACTAAGTGTTTAGAAGTAGAACGCCTCTTGCACGCCGATGTAAAAATTAAAACTTTCATGGTGGTTATCTGATATTTTTAAATTTCAAAATTTAACCCGTAATAAACGTGTAAAATTATTTCGTATACTTCCTGTTTTTAGTAAAAACATGCTTTCAGCAATATTAGACAGGAGCTATTTTTCACTTAGTGTGAAATTCGTTACATCAAAATCCGTGTACGTTTTCCTGACGGCTCATTAGCGGCTATGCTCAAAACAGTTCACAATCTGGATATTAGAGTTTGCTAACCGTCGACATGAAAGCACAACTGGTCGCGAGCGATGAAGCTGGTTGGTCGAGTACATTCATATTATCGATGATTCCCATTGTTCGTTTTGGTAAAGCTCAGACTATTTATACTTAAAGACTTAGTCTCGGCGCACGGCACCAGTTACAGCTGGCCAAGGCCATCGCGTTGGATCCCCGTATCGAAACATCGAAACATGAACCTACTAGAGTAATTGCTTTAATGTCATCTCACCATAAACATGACAGTTGATTGATTTTATTCAAATTTCTTCAATTATTCTGTTTGATGTTTATATGCTCACAAAGTTGGGGCAAGTCTAGTCAGACACCACCCGCGGCAACGTATTGTACGGAAATATTCAGAGCCAATATGGCCGCCAACCCCGTTTTGATTTATTGCCGATAAATTGGTAATCCCATCCCTGACATCTCTAACTGATTTCTGATTGATTTGTGCTTTATTGTTTACCCAAACATACGAACTGAAAAGGTTCCCAACCCTGAAACTGACAGGTTGTCGATTGAAAAATGCCGGTTATCTCGTCGGGCCCCTCGGGGCCCTAATGTATGCTGCACTCTGGACCTTGCCAAACGGTGAACTTTCAGGGGATTGCTCTCACAGGTTAGCCGCTTCTGACATCATACCACGTGACCAATAATTCTTGACAGGGTGAATTATTCACAACTTTCACAGTGAAAAACACTACTATAGAAATAGTTGCCACAACAAGGTTATGAATTTTTCGAAATAATGAATATTGTTTTATGCAATTCGATTAAGTTAAGACATTAAAATATATATGTGAGATATACACTTTAAGGCTATGCACAAAAGTGAAAAGATTTTCGTATGAAAAGATTTTTTTTCAGTTGAATACGATCTGTTCATGTACAGTCTATAAAGTTGGTGACAGTAATTTCTAGAAAGTTGCGTAAAATACTTATCGGACCTACACCTGACAAAAGATTGTTTTAAAATCAAGGTTCAATGAATGTTATATAGGAAATTGAAAGATTGTTTTATAATCATGGTTCAATGAATGTTATATAGGATATTGCGTATCGCACCATGGTTTATAGATTAACTATTACTATATGTAAATAACATAATATATTTTATAATTCATATTGCTTTTATTTACAAGACTGTTTGTTTCTAAAATTTAATATATGGAATTCCAAAATTAAATGTTGATTGTACCTCAATGTTAGGCATTATTAAAGGGGAAGTTCACCAAGGATGATTTTTACATATGTGCTAGCTTTGTGGTCACTTACCCCGGAAAAGCTATTTTCGCCATTTATAACTTGCACGATTTTTACAAAAACCGATAGAAATAGTACAGGAAGTTGCCCGTGTAATTTGAATCATGGGAAAAAAGCGCCAAGCTTGGAGCTTGCATCATGTGATATGGAAGGCACCATTTTCCCATGGGTATGGCATTGTCCACTCACTCATGCTTAAACCAGACTGTGCGTATTTACATAACTTTTGTTTATACTGAGTATCCTTGCATAAACGGTGAATCACTTATAATAAACTGTCCACTGTCAGATTTTGTGTTGCTGTTTACTACTGTGTTACTGTGAGTGGACAATGTGGGGGCCATACCCATCCGAAGATGGTTCCTTCCATATCACATGATGCAAGCTCCAAGCTTGGGGCTTTTTTCCCATGATTCAAATTACATGGGCAACTTCCTGTACTATTTTTATCATTTTCGTAGAAATCGGGCGAGTTATAAATGGTGAAAATAGCTTTTCTGTGGTAAATGACCACAGAGCTACCACATATGTAAAAATCATCCTTGGTGAACTTCCCCTTTAAGTAAGAGTATTAAGGCCTGATACTGTTATGTGCAGCAGTTAAGATATTTTTAAGCAACATTGGACATCTGATGGAACCATCTCTCTCGAATGTTAAAGCTTACACTCTGGTTACTTTTTATTGCTATGGAGAGCAAAGTCAAGCTTAGGTAACGGTCTAATTTGAAATAAAATTGATACTACAGAAACAATTTCATCTCGACGTTTGGGCTGTGTAACTTTCGGAAAAGCACTCGAAAAGCACTCGAAATCGTAACCATTATTGGCGTCTTCAAGCTTGACCGAGACTGAAAGCCGCTTTGAAAACATTCTTCACTGCAGGTCCTACATACACTTTATGTATGACGATATATATGTAAGTCTACATTTTAAATTAAAAGGTGGAACCACTAATTAATTTCCGGCAGTTTTATAGTCAAGCGATATAGTAAAACTGTAAAAGCAGATCGTGTGAAACATAGCAATCTCACAATTAGTGACGTTAAAAGCTCACCTGCAAGTTACTGTACTTGATATTTTCCCGAGTTGTTTCTTTCGGCTTTTCCCTAATGGTACAAACACAGCATGACGGCATGCTTTATACACTACGCTTGGCAACAACTGAGGGTGTGACTCTTTGTCATTGGTCAAAGGTAAGGAACACTCGTTTCCAATTGGTTGCGTGTGTACAATTAGGGATACTGGTTGGGTTGTCTTCCAAAGCATGATATTGTTACGGTGGCGTCAGAAATGTTGACATAGAAAATGAATGGAAAACATAACTGAGGCATATGCGTATTTTGTATGATGTATTTCTCACACAAAATTGACGCCTGCTAGTTAACAGAGCTGGGTCAGGCGACAATACACATCAGCGTACTGTCCTGAATAAAATTCCCTAAGGCAATGTCATTTGCCAGCATTAGGGGTTAGACTACAAAACGCTTATTAAAGGGTGCTTATGTGCTCGTTGCAATGTATAGAGCTAGCTAGGTAAATAGTGGGCCGGCCGGCCATAAAGTGCCCTTGTCTTTGAAAGGAGACGAGAATAATAGGACGTCACGGTTCCCTTAATTTGCACTGATGAGTAATAACATGTGACCTTAACCGTACAGACTGTGAACTTAGTCAACACTTATTCAAAGCTGTTATTCAGGACAGGTAGGATCTGGCCGATTTAGTGATCAATGTTGCTAGACCTGAAAGAAAATGTGAATTTTATAGTACATTTAGGGGAATCTGAATTATACGCAACAAAGGGAGAGTATTGAACCACTCAAAAAGGAGCGCGAATATGCAACATACAGGCTTGGTCTTTCAATAGAGACACTTGTTTTGTCCAACTCAGAAAGTTACTCACCTAATTAATCTCTTTGATTGATCCTAAAAGTTGCAACTTGGAAATTAGAGCGCGCAACTCGTCATCTATATCAACAAGAAGTATTTCATAATTCAACATCCTTCCTACTTAAATCAAGCCATGTAAATGCAAATTCCAAAATGTTTATCAATGCCCCGCGCTAAATGTGACTCAAGTTCAGATCTGATAAATGAAGGTGTATAATGATGCCTTCAGAGTTACTTTCAACACTGTAGTCCCGGCACAGTCTGTACGGTTAAGGTATAACTGCACATGTTATTACTCATCAGTGCAAATTAAGGGAACCGTGACGTCCTATTATCCTATTCTCCTTTCAAAGATAAGAACAAATAATGGCCGACCGGCCCACTATTGACCTAGATATCTCTTTACATAGTAACGAGCACATAAAGAGCCATTTAATGAGCGTTTTGTCCTCTAACCCCTTATACAGGCAAACGTCTACGTACACTCAGAATAGAAAAAGTCAGTTTATTTGGTTTGTGAAGGTTGATGTCAATCACTTGATGTTATCCATCGCGAGTCTCCAGGTGCATCTGAAGTTTATACCGTTGGCAGTGATGTGCCACACGTTTATAACCTTCGTTTTGGTCAATTTGACACTTTTTTGTTTTTCTTGCCCTTTTCTGGCGCTCTACGTCAAACACAGCCGAAAATACATGCGTTGGTCAGAGTCAAATACTCCAATGAGCAATGATTATAAAAACAATTAAAATGTGAATATTTTGATTGACAATATCATCGTATCTTGAAGCCATTGACATTGAATGGAAATATACTGAGGAAGACATTGGCGATGAGGTAAAAGAACAAATTTAAACAACAGAGATTTAAAGTTCACATAATTTAAATAATTTCCGCGAAATTCGATAGAACAATTCAGCCTTGTCACAGTAAAAGAAGGCATTTAAACCAAATCATATTGATTTTGGAATCGTGTAATAAACATATTATTGATGACACAAATTTCAAATTGTCATTTCAACAAGATTGAGTTGACTTTCTGCTTTCCCTCAGTAGGAATGTAATTGCGAGTATACAAATCAATCTTCAAACGACCATCAACTCCATGACAGATACAGAACACAAGTAAATCATACCATACAAATTCCCTTTCGGGAGCACAGTGTCATCGAGTCAAAGGTGTCAAGTACTGGTTGTTCGGCGAAAGAGCGCTTATAAATATTAAAAGCAAAGGCATCACCTTGACCTGACAAAGTACTTTGTGTTTGGCCTTTTCTTATTGTTGAACAGGGGTGTGTTGAAATACGGACAATGACATAGCCTTACGGAATTTTATGCAGGGCAATGTACTGATGTGTATTGTAGGCTGACCAAATTCTATTAACTTGCAGGCGTCGATGTTGTGTGAAAAATACATCATAAAAATAAGCATATGCCTCAGTTATGTTTTCCGTTCATTTATCATGTCAACATTTCTGACGCCACCGTAACATAACCCTGGGCTCTTAAGGTCTGAAAGACAGGGAGCTGTTGATTGGTTGTCCACAACATACACTTCGCTTTCATGCTGAGATTATGGCTCTGATACAACTTTTACTTCCCGACTTTGCTATTATCTATCGTTATCTGATATACTGGTAAACAGCGTGTATATGTTTAAACGGGGTCAATTTGTGATCAAGGGTGCATAATGTTTGAAAAAAGGTGAACACTGACAAGCTAGGTCAAATCACACAGGTCATTTTGATAGCACTATTGTAAAAGATTGGTTTTCATGTCACATTAATATTTCAGATGAAATACCCAACTGTTCTTGTCGATAATATTCATTGCCAATCGTGATATTAACATACTTTGCTTGCATAAACAATACTTCATATGTTTCAAAACACAAATAGGTACATTAATTATCTTTGATATCATTTTCAATGCGAAGAGTATATCTATTAGTCGAGTAGGTGTTGATAACCACTCTAGCAAAGCATTCCAGGTTTTGTGATTTCATTTTGAACACCTGGTTTCTCCATAAAATCTATGTAGAAGTTCACCTACTTGCCTTTTTTTGTCAGTCAAAGAACGTCAGTCTGGGCACGTGCTTCACATAAATATTTCCCTTTGCCCTACACCCTCTCTTAAAAAGCTTGAATACTTTGACCTTACCGGTCCAATGAAAAAGAGTGTATGACTGACAAAAGAACATGACTATCAGTCAGCAGCTTGTGACCTAATTTGTCATTAATTTGAATCTTAGTCGTGTCTTATTGTTCAGCTAGGCCCCAGAGGAAAGTCATTTAGTTTAATGAAGCTTAGTCGTCCCTGATTGTGGAACCAGGCTTGGCTACAGAGTAACAGTATATTGATATTTGCAACACATCCGCCGGGTTTTGAATCTAGGTTATGTTGAAATCCAGTTGCTGATTTTAATGCACATCAATTTCCATGCTAATCAATCAAGAGTTTCAAGGCTACTCATAGAGAAGCGTGGGAAACTTACACTATTGGAATCTCAGTGTTTCTACAGGCGAGTCGGAGATTTGCGATAGGAACAGGATCGGAACATAAACTCGTGGATGCACAACCAGCATTGGGCGTACGAACACTATCAATGGTTCCTGGATCCCTTCGGCAAAAGGTAACTATTATGGATATTCCATTTTGTGAAACACGCCACAAATACATTGTGATCAACTAACAGTGTTTATTGCAAATGAAAGGAAACCAACGGAAAACTGCTTGTACATTTAACAAATTTAAAAACTTCTCTTTAAACAACGCTAAAGGACAAACTAAATAACACTAACACTACAAATTTGGCCACGGCCCCTTCGGTAAGGCAATTGGAGTGAAAAGGGGGCAGTTGATGACCCAGAGCTAATATCAGGCAACTGCCCAAAGATTGGATCCCGAGGAATGGGGTCAGGATGGAATCCAATGTCCAAGCGAGGAAATAATGGCCGAAGTGACCGAAGAAATAGGAAACGCGTGGATAATCTATTATAGTGTCCCGCTCGAAGTTCAAGCAAGACTGTGCAAGTAACTGTTTACACTATGAAGTGGCAAGTAAACTTACCGTTGTACCGTTTGTGTAAAGGTTTTGGGATTTTTGACTAGTCGAGGACGTTAACGGCAAGATCAAGTTAAATAAAGTTTGATAACCCGCTGTCATGCGAAAAACGTCTTTACCAAAAAGAACAATATTCAACATTGTAGTAAAGCATTGCTAATGTACGAGATTAAAATTGATTGCTATGAAAGTCAATTTGTTTAAAGTTTTCACAGTGTTGACTTGTCATAACCGTAACCTAAGAACGGCAGGCGCAGGCTATTTGTTAAGATCTGTTCGTGTTAATGCATTCACGTATACTTATTGTCCCTTTATCGCTCTCAAAGCCTTTTCTGCATACATGAAAAAGTGTCTTTATTGTCACATTAAAGGCACGCAAAAGGCACAAATTCACACTTATCTAGCACTCAACTTCAAACTCACACCAATTTTGGTGCTCGGGAGAAATATTTATGAATTTACAAGTCCAAAGTTTTTATCGACGAGGCGATTCTCTGTTAATGTCTGCATCTCATGCCAGCCGTTAATTAACGTCATAGTTTGGTACTCAATATACCTGCATTATCTGCATATGAATACTGGTGTAAGTAAGTTTTAAAATCAAATCTTAAATTCAGTCTTATTTGTGATTATTTCAGAACATTTTATTTGCAAGGTAATCGTGTGCTTACTCTAAAAGTCTCAACTTTCGCTAATTAAGATATTCACATTGTTGACATGAACAATACATTTACATGAGACGTCAACTTTAAGCTGTGAATTGAAAAGCAAGATTGCATGTCCGGGAAATGAAATAAAGAAGTGTAAAGGTCCGCTGGCCTTGGGGACTCTGCAGTGTGACGAGTTATATTAGCACAATGTGAAGGTGACTTGGTATATATACAGTATTTCTATATTATATACAGTATTTCTATATTACGCCTTTATATCAACCAACCAACGACAAACCGACCACCACTCACCATCACTGGCCCCTATTCAAGTGACGTTTTGGTTGCATATCGAACAGAGTGAATGTTTACAATAGCTACCATCGTTACTTAGACACCGCGCGATCATATAATTATGGTGATTGCAAGCCCATCCTCTTCTAGCAGTTAATTCCAGAACAGTTGATATTTTCCCTTGAACCCTCACATGAGTCAGTTTTAGAATTGTCAGTACGGTTTTCAAAGTTCAGAAAGCGTTTTGGGTCATCAGTGTCGATAGAATAGTGCTGGGATAAGAGTTTAAGAAAGTTAATCACCTAAAGAAATCTATTTAATTATTTTCGAAATCTTCATGTAAAAGAATCGGAATTAACACACAAAGATATTTAACCATTAACGATAGAAAGTTTGGTCATTAGAACTTTTGAAAGTTATGGCAACAGGTGAAAAATAAACAACGGTAGTCTTTATGTCGAACCCCTACGTTGAAACGAACACCTTTATAACTGCGTCCCTTGAATCTAGGGAAACTAATCTTCTATTCTATTCCAAATCCAAAACCTTCTACGAAACAGCGAACCTCTCTGTTTTCCTCATCGTTGCCACCTAATCATGGTCGTTCAAAACTCAGTGAGACAATGCGTTAAGGTGAATTGTGCATCGGGAATAGAAGTTTAAATCTGTAAAATCTGTTATTAATAAACCGAATATCTGGACTAGGGCAAACAAAACAACTCTCTGTAACCAGCTCGTAAAATTGATTTAGTGGCTTGAATAGGCGATCAGCCGCTGGCAAATATTAATTCAATGACAACGGTGCTTCAATGAACTCGTCGTTCCGACAGGACTCTCAAATACTGTAGACGACTATTAACGTGGCGCTGCACATAAGATAGAAACCAAAACGAGTTTCAAGTCTCAGTATAAATTAATAAGAATTGACAAAATCTCAAGAGCAGCGCAAAAGATTTGGATTTTTTTTGGTCATCCCTATTTGAGTGACCTCGACTTTGTACTTCGCTTTATCAACATGTAATTTTGGATCGTCAGAACCACAGCAACTGCCACAGGGGTTAAACTAGATAGCCCTATATATAACTAGGTCATGTCGTCAACGTTGCTCGAGGCAAGAGACAACGCGTTTTATATGACGTTTGACACGCGGGATGTTTACTTCGTACAGTAGCAGTTTGAATTTAGACTCAAGATATCTACTACTCAGCTCTGTAGCTACGTAGTAAATACGTTCATATCATTTTCTGCTCACGTTGAATATTTGACTAGATTTATTAGACCACTCACTTTCGTTCAAACAATGACCATCAAGTACTTGCTGAACTGCAATGACACAAACGTTCAGGTATCACTTCAAAAAACTCGATGGGCACCAACAATAGCGTCGCTTAAACTATTCATTCAATGTGCATTGAGTGAACAGGACGTTTCGGGTGAATACCTATTAGAACAGTCTTTAGCTTTCCACGTTTTAACATAGTTTGAAAATTTGCCCCTGCGAGACAAATTTCTTTGTGGATATTGTGAAATGTTGTCTGTACAATCTGCTTGCCAGTTGCACGATAAAAGTTTATATCGATATGCATATTTAAGAGGGCGCTGCACCCAACACAGCGTATTTTGAAAAAAATGCATTTTAATTTTGCTAATCAGTTTTCTAAAAACTTTTTGAGTGTTATCCTTTCAACTAATGTCATTTTAAAAATAATTTTAAAATAAAATAGTCGTTTTTTTCAAATGTACTGTTGTTTCAAGTTAAATATTATTTAGTTAGAAAAAGTACCAAGATTTTACCCCAACTAATTTTTATCGCTAATACCGAAATTGAGGTTTTTTACTCCCAAATATACACCCCCTTCGTTCTTTGACTAAACTATTGTTGCCCTGTAATCTTTAGATTCTCTGCTTTTCGAATAGTATATGGGGGTTTCCTCATCATCTTAGATGAGAAAAAGTACTTTGAAACAACTCTGTTGGCAAAATAAGCTCAAACTTATAGAGAAGTGTAAAAGTACAATTTTCCTGTAGTATTGATAAATAAAAAGTAAAATTATTTAATACGTTAGGTATCTAAGTAACAAACGTTTGAGTTACGGTCTATTTCTCCATTGTTTGTTCACGTCCTTAAGACTGCTTTGGTAGGCAAGCTTTTATTGGTGTTGCTGGCTATGACTTATTTGTCTTTGAAATTCACAAGTCTAATTTATTTTTGACGCTTCTAAAACAGAGAGAGAGAGAGAGAGAGAGAGAGAGAGAGAGAGAGAGAGAGAGAGAGAGAGACAGGCGAGAGACAGACAGACAGACAGACAGACAGACAGACAGACAGAGGGAGACAGACAGACAGACCGATAAAGAAGTATACACATTTACGCAGGCAGACAGACAGACATACAAATCGGTGGCAAGTTTAGATACTACATTCCAATTTAACTCAAAATCTAGCTTTCTACAGGCGACATGCCGACCATTTCATCGAATGCAAGACGGTATAATTATAAGTTTAAGGTGGTCACAAATATAGACAGGAACTGAACACACAAACTGTACACACAAAACACAGTGAGAAATCCTGAAGATATCGAGTTTTTAACTTGTTGAACTGTAATGACACAATTGCTCATGGTTCACTTCAACGAACTCGATATGCACCAACAATAGCGTCACTTAAACTATTCATTCACAGTGCAGTGAGTAAGCAGGACGATTCGGGTCAATACGTATTAGAACCGCCGGCAGAAATAATTTTGAGTCTCAATCGAGACAAAGTTCTTTGAGGATATTGTCAAATGTTGTCAGTACAATCTGCTTCTAGTTGTACAATCAACTTTAAAAACGATATGCATGTTTAATGTGAAGTATAAAATTACCTCTTTTCCCGTAGTAATTGGCAAATTAAGAAAGTAATATTAATATAATATGTTAGGTATCTTTTAAATAAACTGTCGGGTTACGGATTGTTATTTCCATTGTTCGTTCAAGTCTTTAAATCTTCTCTGGTAGGTGTTGCTGGCTTTGATGTACTTCTCTTTTGAAATTCATGTCTAATTAAGTTTTCTTTCTAAACAAACGGGCACACTGATTGGTAAAAGTAGACCAATGATGATATAAAATCCTGATTGCAAGGGTAATGCAATATGAGAGAGAGAGTGCGGGAGAGAGTGAGAGAGAGACAGACAGAGAAAAAATAGACATGTAGTCTCACAGACACACAGGCACACAGAGAGACAGACAGAGAAACAGACAGAAAGAGAAAAAACACAAACGGACATACGGGATGACATATAAAAAAGTATACACTTATATACAGGCAGACAGTCAGACGCACAGAATCGATGGGCAAGAAACGACATTCCACTGTAATGGACATATCTAACTTTCTACAGACGAGATGTAGACCATTCTATCGAATGAAATGTGATAGAAGTTTCAAGGGGTCACATAAGCTTACATAGTCCGGAAGTGAATTACCTAGTGTACACACTGGAAACAGAGAGAAATCCTGAAGATATCCCTTGTTTTGTCTTGTACTATGAAGATCATAAGGAGTATACTCAAGGCCTGGTGGTGTGACGGAATACTGCAAATAAATCCTTGTAAAACAAATACCCGAACTAATTCTTAACAAATTTAGCAGCGTTTGCATTATCGATCAGTGTGCAACCGCCAGCAACGGATTTAAAGAGCAAGCAAGTGCATTATCTGTTGAATCATTAGATTTTTTTCAGTTAATGGAAATGTAACACGATATTTCATAGCAGCCTCACCCTGGCCCTCCCTATTTTCTATGTTCTTATCTGTATCTGAATACCTTTCTGTGCCAGGTTTGTGTCTTTCCTCCGACTCGCTGAGTATTTTATTAATCCGTGCGTCTGTATGTCTGTCTGTCTTTCTGTCTTGCTCTTGACCTCTCTTTTTTCCCACCTCTTTACTTTGTTCACCAGTTCTCTGACTCTTCCATCCCAACATGTCTACCATTTGTATCGCTACAAGTGTCTGTCTGTCTCCCTTTTCTGTCCATCTGTCTATTTATCTAGCTGTGTCTGTCTATCTGGCTGTCTGTTACTTTTGTGTCTGTTTTTTTTCTTTCTGTATGTCTGGCGTTGTCTGTCTCTGTCTCTGTGTCCTTCTCTGTCTGTTTCACACACACCCTCTCCCCTCCTTGCTCATACTGCAATACAGCTTATAACGTTTATATTTCAAGTTCATATATAATAAGAAACTCATACAGCTACATGTCAAAAATAGAAAGACGTAACTTCTGGTTTAATTATAGTATTTTCTTATATTCTTGTTTTTTTTATCCCCTCAAAATGTAATCAAACATAAAGTATTTCGTATAGGTCACAAAAGTGCCATCCTCATTAATATTTATGACGATTTCTTTTTTAACTTGAATAGATATAACTCTCAAGCTGATACGATGAATCTCCATGCGAATGGAATATCAAAATGAGGAAATTATCACTAAAAGGGCCTGACCATTAGCAAACAGATCAAAACCGAAAATCCATACGAATGACGACCTCTCCGTCGATTTTTTATAAACCAAATGCGTCCTGGTGGTATGCTTTATGAATTGCACAGATCATACTTAATGAAGAACAGTTTTACATGCCACTTGTCCAGACATCATCTCATCATTAGTGTAGTGGATTATTCCTTAAGATTTGAACCATATTCTTACAGCCTAGCATAGGTGTGCTTGAATAAAGATGTCCTATAGCGAAGTCTACTCGTAGAAGTATGTGATTGTTGGGGCTCTCTTGTCCAAATTTTACTATAATGCCAGCAGAGTAAAGTCAACAACGTGTAATATCACCCTACGATTGTTATGAATTTTGGCTTTTGAATTTAGTTATGACAATCGCAACCACTTTGACCGATAGAAGCCATAAAATTATTGCACTGTGGTTTTGTCGGCCAGAGCTACTAACCGTGTACGGATATAGTCCACTGTATCCGCACACACTGCAGAACTTTTTGAAGCAAAGGCTAGACTGCGCATATGCCAAATTGTCAGCAGAATATCATATATAAAATATCATAGACTCTTCAATAAAATAATTTTTGATGAAAAGAACAAAACGAGAGATTTCGTTACCTAATGATATGTTATTTGGTCTGACAATTTCGCAGCAAATAATGTTCATATTTGAAAGTTAATCTCAGAAGTGTCAACTTTAACGGAGTTTAAGTCAATACAGCCGACTGTTTGATCACACTGAGATGGCGCCTTGGATTTCTCATTACACCAACACACTAAAATGTGTGTATCCGGATAATCAACGACTGAATCAATCAAAGTCTTTAAAGCATGAACATGTTTTTATCCCCTAGCGGTAGTCAGGCAAGAATTGTCCGGTGTTGCTAGGTATCATCTGAAAAACCTGTCAGCAATGTTTGTCGCTCGCCCTAAAAGTGCTCTCCCACGGCGCGACCGACACTCATAAACATTTCAATGAGAACTCAAAGAATGCTCAATTGTATTGTTGCAATTCCACGGTCACCAACGTAAAATATGTCTTTTTCATCGGTGAATATTTCAGAGCTACGTTCAGTGAGGTTTAGTCAAGCAAGTTTCCAGATTGATCATAGCCAGTCACACAGAATGGTATTTCGAAGTCACATGACCTTTCAGTTTTATATTGAATTATTCATAATAAGCTCAGCTGAAAACTGTGAAAGTTTATTGCAAACTGTTTTAATTTTATAGGCGAGATATTTTGCAAAATACTATTAGTTAGTGTATGTAAACAGACACATCATTTATCTGTAAATTACTGTTTTTAATGTACATATAAAAGCAGCTTCAAATATCAAAAAAAAAATCTTCTTTAGTAGATGTGAACTATATTGGAAAATGAATAGATTCATGTTAAGTCTCTTCCGTGATTATCCTATTAGACTCTGAGAGCATTGTCACTGAGATTGCCTCTCGCCCAGTAAGCGATCATTGTTTTGATACTTAAATTTGTCTACGATGTGCGATAGCGGGTGCATTAGTGCAAGTGCTTCATGAACTCTACAGCGTGTTGATCGAACGATTTTGTCTGAGATGCTTCCGCTAGATGACTGAGTTTCGTATATTGTGAGTTCAAACCCGATCAAAATTTTACTTAAGTTTAAACTTTACGACAGTGGCCCTCAAGATTATTACAACGTGTGGCATTGTGACACTACCTAAACGTGTATGAATCAGCGTCATCAGCGCCATCAACTTAACATATAATGCTATCTGTTAATAGCTTTAATGTCTCATTTTCGCTGAAGAGTAATTGAGCAAAAACGGGTATATCACAAGGCAAATTACGTTATATTACAAAATTACAATAGGTTCCTGTCTGGTATCACCAGACATGGTCCTCAGCAATATTTGTTATAAAGAGTAAACAGTACTCTCCAAGGACGAATGAATGTGAAACTCTGTTGTAACCTGACAAATTTTACTCCGCAATATGTAATAGTTATTCATTTGTTGATGCGATGAAAGACATGGTTCCAAACAACATTGCATGTTTGTTAACCAGAGATCATACAATATTACATGTTTGTTAACCAGATATCGTCCGTGTGTAAACAAACTTTCCTACAGCATAAAGTCACAGAGACGGTTCATCGAATGCACTTTTTATGTGAAAAGGAGAAATCTTATCAAAAGAAACCAATTATCAATAGTTCTGAAACAGAGCACAATCTGATTTAAACGTATACTATGGATGCAGCATATAACCAACAGCCTGCCTGGAAATACGAATAATGTACGAATATCGAGAACATTATTTGAATTTCCACTCATAAAATCATGGAAACTTTCCGAGACATGTTTTTAATTTATTCAGACAGAAGAGTGCAAGAGTTTGTTGAGGAGAACAACGGTGTAAAACAGTTCAAGATCAAAGACTAAGACAGAAGAGAAAATCAACCTGAAAACAAAAACCAACAGTCACCTAAACATTTCACAGGCTTGTTCGCATGTTTACTCCCGGGAAGTGTATGGAACGAAGTGGCCTTCTTTTGGCAATCTGTTTTCTCCTAAAGCATGTAAATTGCCGGTGTAACACAAAAATATATTGTTTGTCCTAGTTAAGAAGTAAAGATCGTACATTATCAGTGATATTTTGCAAATAAGAGTAGAGATTAGACAGGAAGACTTATCTGTATTACGACATTTTTGGTCCAAGCGTTCAAAGCAGATGATTAATTATACTCTGACCGAGAAAATAGCCTTGCTGACTTGACAAATGATATCCTGCGGCTTTGAGATGCAAACATATTACCGTCGCTAGACAACAGTCACGTGCTTCAAACCAACTAAATTGATTTGTCAAAACCTCTAACAATGCGAGAGACTTGTTTGTTGTGACGTTGCCAGACAACTATGCATAAGCCTGCAAAGATAGACCAATGAAGTTTGTAAAAATAAAGTATGCCTAGCCTTCCTTTGACTGGATCTTCCAATCGCTGTAATTTTTCGCTAAGAAAACAATATAGACCATTTTATTATAAGGGGTAAACTACAGAGATCATCCATATCGCAGCACCCTAATCTTCAACATCTTCTCCAATAGTGACGGGGCTAGACATTTTCGTTTGAGAAATGGAGTGAGTAGTAGCATTGGCTTGTGAAGGTATTGCTATTTTACTTGGTATAACTTCTTTTTCATCATCAATAGCATACACGTCTAATGTATAACGAATGTTTTTCCCCAATCTACCAGACACTTCAAGTCAGCACTGGTACTTGCGTTTCTTTTCGGCTGGTTGACGTTTGTAACTGCTCAAGGTAAGCAACTGGAGTCATCGTTTTCTTCCTTGAACGTTGAGTTAAATCGACGTCGGACGCAAAAGCTTACACTAATAACCAACTCTATGAACAAATATTGTTTAAAGAATCATACATAAATTATGGTTGCGCACTCCTGCGCCATTGGATAACAGCATCGATATTCTGATGTTATTGTTGCTTGTAAGTTTTAAGATTATCGTCGAAATTTGGATGAGTGGACAATTACAGCGCTGCGTTTCTTACTTGCCCTTCTATTACAGACGTATTAGCTACAACATTCACCGTGGACACACCAAGTGGTGTTACATACAGCGTGAATGGTGACGTCACCATAACATTTGACCTTGTCGTCACCGAAAACAATGCTGGCACAGGCAGTCTCACAGATATAAATCTGTATTTTTCGAATAATGCTGAATATGAAAGTGCTACGGTAAAGTCTACACCTGCTGTGAGAGCATCAAAACCACTGAGCGGGACACCGGAATCAATCACCCAAAATACCGCTGCCACCGTATCTGATGCGGAAGCTACCTTAAGGCCAGATGAAGCTCAATGCAGTCAGTACACACACCTGTGTGCTGTGATTACAAGCAATGACGTAGATGGTAACAGCAACGACGACGACAAATGTTTGGCCTTAACAGCTCCCACGGCTGGCGTTATTGACTGTACAGGTATCGTTGATATATTTATTTCACTCGAAATGCATATTTGCTCAAAAACTATTTACCTGCACTGATCATAATATTTCGATATTTCTTCGAAAAATACACCCATGAGTATCAAAATAGGGAAATTCAAATGGTAAATGTAAACTGTGAGTATCACAGAAAATTCTATCAAATTGAACATAACTTCAAGGTCGACTTGTAATTTATCACAAGTATGTTAAGGCATGGGTCAAAGCAGAAAACACACCGGATTCTATTATTTCAAGGGATATGGTCAGAATTTTCCAAAATTTGGTTTGCTAATTTGTGCTATTATACTTCAAAAGACAGACAGAATATTGAAAATGTTGGCAGACATGGCAACGCGACTGAAAATTGTCATTTCCCGCCACAATTCAAATATGGAAAAAAAATAATTTTCAACTTGTTAGCTCAAACTTTTTGCCTGTTTTTTTTTCTGCATATTCCGAAAAGGCAATTATCACCATTAACCTGAATAAAATAATTTTACATATGTAGGAAGTATTTAAAAATTTCCGTGAAATGTAGATCTTGCTTAATTTTTTAGGTTTTTTGGAGAAAACAATTTTGAAACGTCAAGAATTTTGAATTATTCAGTGGTTATTGTATGCGCTTTCATGCTACCTTATATCTACTAACGATTTTATTTGAAGAAAATTTTGCCTTTAAGTTTAATTATTTTATTATATCCCATGTGTGATTTTGGCGAGAAAATATAGGCTATTAGTCACGTGACCCAATCAAAATCTAGATTTGCAAAAAAATTCGTTTATACATACTGAGAAATATATTTTAACAACGTTAAGGTGATTTCGATGGGAACTACCCTGAAATGTTAAAAGTCTCACACAAATTCCTTAACATGCCTTCATAAGAGTAACATGCATTAAATGCGCACTTAGGAGACAGTAATACATTTGCAATGTACAATCTATCGTCAATTTAACATCATACCTGACCTGTTGTACCGATGTTCTTCTTCTTTTAGTTGCTACAACAGCCGCAGCGGGTTCAACAGAAGGCACAGACACAACAACGGAAATTACAACTGCGTGTGAGTAATAGTATGCGATATGCACTGAAATTTGAATTTGTTTGTTTGTTTGGTTGGTTGTTTGTTTGTTTGGTTGGTTGTTTGTTTGGTGGTTGGTTGGTTGGTTGGTTGGTTGAGAGAGAGAGAGAGAGAGAGAGAGAGAGAGAGAGAGAGAGAGAGAGAGAGAGAGAGAGAGAGAGAGAGAGAGAGAGTTAGAGAGAGAGTTACAGTTGTCATTCTATTATTTCTATCATCAATTTCTTTCTTTTTTATTATTGTGGGTTTTTTTTTATTTTCAGCCGGTGAAAGTGGTATTTTCTCAAAGAACATGAATTTGGGAGTCATGTCCGTCGTCGTCCTCACCACTGTATCCTTATTGTCATTTTGAAAGATTGAAAAAAGGTGAGTTTCTATCTATCTCATTTCACCGGAAACAAAGAGAGTGAAAGACTGACCCGTCGAGGTTAGATATTTTGTGTGATCAGTGTTGACTTCCATGGAAAGCAAATAGGGTTTTTATTGATGTATCAATGGTTGTTATGATTTTAGTTGGTTTCTCATTGATTGTCATCTCGGATGATTAACGTTCGGCTCTGTAAATTTCAAATTTTAGTTGTAAATTTCGCCAACTGCTACAGCATCCTTCCAATTTGAAATACAAATTGAAGTAAAGACACTATTTGTAGTTAATATTAATCTATCATCTCAAAAGAGACACCGAAACAACGCTCATTTAGTAATCACCTATCTTTGGCGACAATTCGGCCGTAAATAATTCTGCGGTTATGTTTAAGTTTCAGTATTCCTGGAAAAATATGCTTATCATTAAATTGTATTTATAAATCATAATATTTATGGTTTTCCTTTTATTTTATTCCAGATCTCAAACTCTCATAATCTTTGTCCCAGGAGTGAAATCAAAGAGCAACACGTCGCCGACGTCTTAAATGCATTTGAGATATGCTTGTGATATTCAGGTTCATGAAAACTAATGCCAGTCGTTGAACAAATTATTCGTTGGAAATCGTTTCGGAAGTAGAGTTGATCTATTGAGGTTGTACCTACAAATAAATATTCTTTCTGAATCTGTTATTAACTAAATGAGTGCTTGCAGAACAATTTATCTTCCTTAAAAAAACAACAACTAGATCCATTTTCGAAGGTTGCAAATTCAGTTGGTCTACACTGAAGTTTCAGTTTACAACATATTCGTTTCATAAGAAATAAGTAATTTCCTCTTCAGATGATTCATAATATGAACTGCCCTAAATTGCCCCCTTTCCTTGTGACGTGTTCCTCTTTGATGCAATATGTACCCGTAGTCCCTTTTGGACTTTTCCATTTTAACTGTTATAATTGTGTTTTTCCGTGGTCACCAGGGACAACGAATTTTTCAGAGGCATTGGTACTAGTATTTTAGGTGGCTCAATGACAGCTAGTGTCAGTTTATGACGATGCTATGGATGACGTCAAACGAAAGCACACCACTGCCAAGGCACATATTTTTGATAATTTTGAAAACGTTGGAGTGAGTTTCGTTTGTTGAAAGAATCCGTATTCGAGACTGACGCTAAGCAGATATAAATTCTTGACTCTTTACGACAGCTAGCGAGGTATTTGTATTCTACCAGGCGGCAACTGCTATCGAGAATACATTTCATGTCTGCATTCTTGCTTTGTGCGATAACGGTTGATTTCAGCTTATGCGTATTACCTTACGCAACCTTTGATGATCATAAATTTGTATTTTATACCTTATGATGTCAGAATTCCTAAGCCACGTTCTATATTATGCCTGGATATTGTGTTGTCTCTTCTGAATAAGAATGATGTATTTACAATATTTTGAAGGCTAAATTCAAGTTACCTGTAGCTCTGCGAGTCCGCCTTAACGTATTATTATAATTTTTTTCATGTTGGTGATCATGGATCGAATGTACAACACAGATGTGAACTATGTAATTAAAAGCCCTTAAGCATGTTGCTTTTTTATCTTGAATAAAAATAAACTAATTTCTGAAAATTGATAGCTTGAGAACTTTCTTTGTGTTCATATGATGAGAAAAATGGTTGTCTTTGTGTATATATTGCAAGATCGGAGGTGCAAACTTTTATAGTCTACCCGCTCGCTACGTGTCGAAGTGTTGCAAGTGTAGCGAGCACTGGAAAAAATAAGTGTAATTACAGCGAAATATATCAATGCTCAGTGCGTTTAAGTCGGGACTATTTTCACGTATAGTGTCTCGTATGCAAGATTGCGATTTTTCCATCGGTTGATATATCATGAATAATTATTGTTTTTATAAGGCAAAGAAAGTTGAAGATTAGTAAAAGAGAGAGGGTCGGTAGAACTTGCCTTAAAGGTTGCCAGGGACCTATACGAACGATATAAACACTATATCTAGGGTACGTTGACGATTGATGAAAGTGTAAACGTGTTAATTTTCAAGATATGTTGACGAGATGTTTTTACTCAGATCAGTTTTTACTCGCCAGAGAGACAGCTTTGGCGTTGCGTAGTAAACAACGTGTAGCGAAGTGTAACGAAGTCTAGAAGTAAAATTTTGTGAAAATTGGAGAAGGGGGTGTTGCGAACGTTACAAATTGTAGCGAGGTACTGCAAAGTGTGAGAAGACCACTTTTTAAGTTTAACCGAATCTAGCTTTTTTAAAATTGGAGAGAGAGAGGGTTTAAGAGTTTAGCTGCTTTGTCTGATGTGCATCACAACAAAAGGTAGTCTCTGCTTTAAATCTCACTTCATTTCTATCGTGCTCGATCGTCTGTACGGAGAGAGACAGTGATGTTGTTCGTTTACACCGAGAGTTTCCATGTCAACAGGTATTGCACGCGGGCCATCGCTACTATGTAAATTTGTTTTCATGTAGATATCACAATAGCAAACAGACGACAAAGTTAAGGGAGTTCATACGCTACTGCACCAAAAAGACTGCAGTCTTATAGTATTCATTGTAAGAGCGTGCCAGGGAGTTAATCTGCACCAAATAACTTCAGTCTCATAATATGCATTGTAAGAGCGTGTCAGGGAGTTCATTTGCACCTAAAGACTTCAGTCTCATAATATGCATTGTAAGAGTGTGCCAGGGCGTTTATTTGCACCAAAAAGACTTCAGTCTTATAGTATTCATTGTACGAGCGTGCCAGGGAATTAATCTGCACCAAATGACTTCAGTCTTATAGTATTCATTGTAAGAGCGTGCCAGGGAGTTTATTTGCACCTAAAGACTTCAGTCTTATATTATTCATTGTAAGAGTGTGCCAGGGAGTTTATTTGCACCTAAAGACTTCAGTCTTATATTATTCATTGTACGAGCGTGCCAGGGAATTAATCTGCACCAAATGACTTCAGTCTTATAGTATTCATTGTAAGAGCGTGCCAGGGAGTTTATTTGCACCAAAAGACTTCAGTCTTATAGTATTCATTGTGAGAGCGTGCCAGGGAGTTTATTTGCACCAAAACACTTCAGTCCTTATAGTATTCATTGTAAGAGCGTGCCAGGGAGTTTATTTGCACCAAACGAGTTCAATCATATAATATGCCGAGCAATTAACACTGTTTCAGACATACGAAATGGAGGGCCGTGGAGAGTGACGCCAAAATCGCTCAATACTGAGGTTTGTTGGCTATTCATTGTCTGAACGTTGCCCAGCAATATTATACATGGCTGGCCGCCGTCTACGCACATAGTGCCAGACGTTAAAAATGTGGTGATGTTTATTATTATTGAAAATATGATAGCATTCTCATAGGCTATTTGAATACTAGGCGCCCTTCTCAATCCCAGATTCTCGCATTAGCGAATTTGTCAACAGCCCATTGTCAGTTTGTCATTCTTTTGTTTTCCATGATTGAATATTTCATCAAGTAAATAATATTCATATTAGTAAATCTGAGTTTGATACCAGAAGAAAGTGACTTCAAGGGATAGGTAGACACTCGGGCTGAAATATGAAGTACTTTTCTTCTAGCATAATGTTAAACTGGGAACCAAACTTTCCAACTTTGCAGATGCCAACTCGCCATTTCTATTTAACCTCAGAATTTCGGGGTTATTTCGCTGGTCGGAAACTATGAATCACACTGACGTAGATGATACCAAAATCAAACTACTCAAACAGCATCGGCATGCAGGGCAGTGTGTGAGAACAGTGACTACTAGTATCTCCCCTCTTGAAGTTTGACTGAATATTTATTTCGTCACAGCCCCTCAAAGAGGGTCTGTGGTTTCGTGAAGGTTTTGGGTATTATCGAAGACTGACACAACTTGGCAATTGCGATGCGACATTTGTACAACAGAACTGAACAGACGCTTTGCCAACACCTGGTACAAAGGCTGAAAATGGTCGAAGCCAGTTCTGCAAAAGACTTCTCTCGATTAACGACTATTATAGCTTGCTGTATCCAATGCTTGTAAAATTCATATTTTAAAAGTATAACTCCTACTCCCCTCAAGCACTTTTGACGTAGCTGTATACTTCATACCTCACCTCACCTCACCTCACCTCTTGAAAAAGACAAAGGCCATATTGTCTGTTTATTCAAGTGTATCACATCGAGACGCAGCCTCGCTCTAGAGGGACCCGTGGTGTGATCAAAGGTTTAGGATAAGAAGTCTCATGACAATTTGTACCCTTCTTGAGGTTGCTAATTCAGCAAATAACACAGGCGATAATTCTCAGTGTATCACAGTCTACAAACAATGCCAGCAAAACATTTATATTAAATAGTAGAGAACGAATTCAAACAATGTTAAAATACTCCGAGTGTAGGTACAGAGGTAGTTTTTAATTAATAAATATAAAAACACGAATTGAAAGTCCCTAAATGACGCCGAATCTCTATGCCGGTGATAATGAGAGGCTCGGAACTCCAACACAATGGTGTTCATTTTCATTCTTAGATTGACATTTATTATTCAGACTTTGATTTACTTGAATTTGTATGGATTCGAACTCACTATTTGCTGCACCAAAGCGCGTAAAGTGTGAGACGAACGCTCAACACTGCGGTATTTACTAAACTGGTTGATCCACCATAAGTTTGAATCCTACGGACGGCAGTGGATCACGTGGTCTGCCTATCTCTCTCGGCGAAAGGTTTGATCAATATTCTGCATGGCGAAACATGGCTTCTTTACTAAATGATATAATTATGTATTTATGCCCGAGCTTGAGGAACCGCAAATGTACATAGTAGATAAAGACGAGGTACAATTTTCCTGACATTAAATCCGGACCCGTTTATCAAGCTCACAAATACGTGTTATTTTGAAAAAAAAGATCGATGATTGAGTAAAGTGGTGTATAGTGAAAACATGTACATATTGATAGGTATATCATTGAGAGCTTGACTTCGATTTTTAACTACTCTGCCTGTGTTTGCAAAGGTCGGAACATTAATCTAATCTGTGGACGCTGTCACCAGATTATCACCGTATTAACTTTGACAAAGTCAACAACGAACGCACCAGCAACGTATTTTCTGTTATGCTTTGGCGCATTAGGCGATCAAACTCTTCAGATAATGTAGCATGTTGACAAAACATGTCAAGGTTGGTAGACTAAACCTTTGTTAGCAATACAATAAAACACAAAGCCACCCTTAAGGGCGGACATGTAGGCAGTCCCTAGCTACTATTTGCCTAACCTGCGTGCAGGGTCGAAGGTTGGCAATAAAGAGCAATGTCCTATGTCCGAAATTGAATGAAGGTTTGCATTTATATGCAAATCGCAAAAACGCCTGAATGAATCGCTTTCGCGATACACCAGCGACAAACTCGGGACAATTTTGTTGATCTGCTGCAATCCACCAAACAATTACAAAAACATGACAACATGGTGCACTGTGTTAACTTTCCTCACATTTGGCGAAGCCAAATATTTTCTGCCACAGTCGCATTTATCCTTTGAATGTCAATGAATTCAAAGTTCTGTTATTCAATGAGAGTTTACGAACATATAATCCACAACAGTATATTTTTTACACGGCGAATAAATTTTTACTGCTTATGTTCAGTACATTGTGAAAAATCATCCCTCTGCCTGGTTAAGTGACTGCAAAATCGTCGCATTACTACTTTTTTTTCAGTTCGGCGGGGGAAGGTATGTTCATACGGCTAGTTTTCAATCGGATTCGAACCCACAACATACGGCATCAGTCGCCTAGCTGAGAGGCCACAGACAAATTTCCCACGGGCAACAAAATGCCTGCTTAAAAACATTCGGTGCATCTCGACAAAAAAGTAGCTATTGATATTGGCCTGCGGCGCTCGATTGTCTCCATTCAAAATACGACTTATGTACTTTTAATGGTTTCAGATAAATTAATGTTTCCCAAAGGCGAGAATCCCCCCATGGTCGCACAGGTCTGATTTTTTACAATTGGAGTACTTATTTAAAAGACGTCAGCAACGAAAGTGTCGTGTAGCACAGTGTCTTCTCTTTTTCAACAGCCAGCTGACTCGGTGTGGAACGGCCAAAGGGCATATCGTCAATTTGCACGAAGCAAGACATCCGCTTTATCTATGTATCAGATTATGCATCATTAGAATGGAAATCAAATTGAACTAACATTCAGATTAACCGTCATTGCTTAATTATATCTTACATAATATCAGCCGTAAGCTAACAGATCAGGTCAGACACAGACAGTGATTTATAGCGAAGGTTGAGATATACTATTATGATTCATTGTAGCAAAACTTCTGGATTCGCCTTTCTGTTACAGAAAATGTGTTGATGATACCGCTATGTATTGAAATAAGTGCAGATAAATCAAAATTGCCAACATCAAGACAAGAAAGAGGCAATGGAAAACGTGTAAATAAAAACTTAGAAAATGTTTTGTTCCTTTTGGAAAGCTATTGAATCACACTGCAATCTCAGCAACTGTACAGTAAATGGTCATCCAAGGTCTTTTCATTTCCGATTTTACGAGAATTATCTAGAAAGCAAACCACATATCATGCTCACATGGCTCGATAATTCACATTGTTTGTGACTAGAGTAAAATATTTACTCTCCTGAACTGTCACACAACAACAGACAGCCGTCAAGTCTCATAACTAGATTTCAAAATCACCAAGCGAGGATATGTGCAAAGCTAACAGTGAAGCATTAAACACTAATGAGAATGCACGCTGCAAAACTTTGGAACAGGAATGTGTAGAAAAAAAAACCACATCGACTCATGCCAAATAAAGACATATTTCGGAATTGGCTCTCCTCCTTTTCACTTAACAGTGAAGCAAACAAAAACGTCTTCAAAATATAGGATTATTGCAGTTACCAGCAATTCAGCAAGAAAAGACGCACACACGATAGATATATGTTTTCTTGACAAGTACAGTCCTGGCCTAGCCTAAGTCATTCACTTTCGAGTCGCGTAATACCTTTATGTACACTGTAGCGCCCAATTTTAGAACACCAACACGAAAAGTTGATCAAAAGAAAAAACAGCGAGCACGCGGTACAAAGTTTAGTGATTTATTCGCAATAAATACTTTAACCGAGTAAAGTTTAATGCACGAATACATATTAATTCGTGTAAAATAATTACACAATCGATATGTTCTTATGGCGCACTGTTATGGCGCATCTATCTTCATATTATGGCGAAGAAATTTCACTAACCGATTAGTCAAGTCGTCGTTTTTTCTGCATCTGTCCTTTTCAACCAAGGTCTCTAATATTCCAAGTCTACAAGGGTAGTATTCATTAAGATCCATATATCTTTTTACATAGCGCTTCAATGTATTCTGATTGTGTATGAATGCGCTAAAAATGTAGAGCCACACAACATGACACTACCGTGCGTAATGTTACAAGATTTGAAAATTGTTCATCAAAAATGTGTGCAAAAATATAATACAATGAAGCACTAAAACACTAATCAAAATGCACGCAGCAAACTCCCGGCGACAGTCTTAAAATATGAATGGTTACTTAGTTTTAGACTGAAACAGACAATAGCATCAATTCAAAGACAGTAACGGTTTCACCATCTCACATGCGTAGATGTGGGGTTATTTTAGGAGAATTTTACTTTAGGGCACTAGATACTGAAATATCATGAACCTAGCCAACATTTGCTCAAACATACAAAAGTGAGGGACGTTATAAGTCATCAGTGAGAATCCTGCTATCTAGTACATTTCGTAGACCTCAGCTGGATAAAAGCATTACCATTCTGACCAATGTAGCAATAACCGTGCCTTAACTCTCAATTTACAATGTCTTATGACAGTCATGCAAATTTCGTTGCCTGAAGCCGTCTTTGTAAAAACGAAAGAATCTCCTTCAGTTCGATACACTCAGGCGAATTGTGTTACTCCCAGCACTCCCTCCTCGTGCACTGTAAAGTTAAGTGTTCAAGGATAGATCACCAATTAAACGCCTTTTTGTAACACTTTTTGAACGCCTCTAGACGTTCCGAAATTTAACAGTACGTGTTCAACAAACGTTCAATTTTTGAACATACGTGTGCAGATTATTAACGCT
Organism: Ptychodera flava; assembly: GCF_041260155.1. NCBI lineage: Eukaryota > Metazoa > Hemichordata > Enteropneusta > Ptychoderidae > Ptychodera > Ptychodera flava. The sequence continues at coordinate 10,654,298 of NW_027248277.1, read as the reverse complement.
ACGTGTTCATCAGACATTATATTGAACACCATGGTGTTCCATATCTGAACACACGTTGCACGGGAAATGTGTTCAAAAAATTGAACGCTTTTACGCGTTCAAAGGGCTGTAACACTTTTTGAACGCATGGACGCCGTTCAACGATAAGTGTGTTAAAGGCAAGAACACATGATGCGCGCTTGTTGAACACCTTTAATTTTGGGCGTTCACGGGGTGTTCAAGCCTTGAAATAACATGACAGACCATTGATATCCAGTAAAATTATTTTATTCTAAAAATACACGAAAGCATTTCTAGAGCAAAATACAATAATTTACTGTAAAATGGGCAAATAACATTGCAACTTTGTATGTAAAGTTTGTCACAGGAAAAAACCAACAGTGTTGACACCTTCCTATCAAAAACGTAAGCAATAAAAATCACCACATTGTGGATGACGTTTTATGTCATACTTGTTTAAAATGTACGAAATCATCTGAAAAAGCTCAAAATTTGGCATACTTACTGTGTTGAAAAGACGTATATGTATGAAATGTATACTCCATTTTTGTAAGATGGTTTCTTAAAGACATTTCCTCTTGTATAGACAATTTTAAATTTGAAGAAGAAAAAAAGTTAGTCAAGGCTTCTCTGGTGCACATGGTATATAGTTGTCCACACTAAAGTAAACACAACATGTCAAGTTGTCAAAGTGTCACAGTAAGGCACAACATGCAGAAAGTGGGGAAAGTGGGTCCTTGGCAGGGTAAAACCTATTTCCTTGTCCAAAAAAGTCCTTCATAAACAAAAAGGTTTGTTTGTTTGTAATATCTTTAAATAAACCCTGAAATAAATAGGTGACATTTCAAAAATATACTTCTCAGAAATTTAAAACATATTCATAAAGACCTTTCAAATTCTGGTGTACCCCGCTATTAATATTTATACAATTTTTTTTTACCAAAAATGGTAAAAATCACTCTTAAAATGAAAAAAATGTACATTTCATCATAACTTGAATATCACATTCTGGTAATCCCTAATGTCTTAAAAATGTCTGAAATGTCTTTAATGTCCTAAAAATACAAAGTTGCAAATTTCTGCATAATTTGAACAATCTGAACAGTAGAGATCTATGTCCTAAATATCAAAGCTGTTTGATTAGCATTTTTGAAATATATCTTTTAAAGATTTTTTACCAAAAAACGACAAAAATTGCCATGAAATATAAACACATAGCACAGATTTGACTAAGGTCATTTTTTGGGACATGTTTACCAAATATTGAAGACGGCAGTAAAAGAGAAGAAGGTTTTCGCCAAAAAATAACAAAATAAGCCTTAAAAATATAAATTTGCATATTTCATCATAATTTTAACATATCTGATTAGGGTAATCCCTTGGGACCTGTAATCCAAATATTAAAGGATTCGTACAGGCTGTTTTGAAGAAAAGCCTTTGGATGTACAAATTTGAGGACAATGCTTCACATCCACATATTTAGCTGACAGCAAAGCTAAAACCACTTGCTAAGTACAAGAGACGTGTTGAGCTACAATACAAAATAATCTGCGGTTTGGTAACAGGCTATGATCAAATAAAAGTTACAAGGGCATTAGCTTTCAAAGACGTGAAGTCTCCTTCGTCAGATGCAAGGGGTGTGATGAAAAATTGAAGCAGAAAGTGACAGAAAAATAAGAGTGAAATTTCAGAAAAACAGTAATTCAGAGTGGACATTTTTACTCTGAATGGTCTGTCGCTTTCAGCTTTAATTTAAATAAGGGAGACTACACGTCTGTGAAAGCTTATTCTCCGACAACATTTAGTTGATCATAGCATGCTACCAAAGCTTGATTATTCAGAACAAAAATACAGAAATTTATCAAAATTCAGTTACTGAGCCTTGGAAGTTTAAATCTAAATTAGAGATGAACTGATGTTCTCAAGCTTGTTTCCAGACAGCTACCTGTACACTCATCTTCTGTACCACCACTTCTATAACAATTCTTTGATTTTCAGTTTGATCCAACTTTTTACATCCTGAAAAAATGCAACAATAGGTAATATGGCGAGATGAAACTTAAAATGAAAGAAAAGGGGCTGATTAGGTTAAGGAAAAGGGGAGACTTTCATATACAGTGCCTCTCTTCAATACTGTTACATAATATTTGCTGCTTCTTGTCATCAACTGATTAAAACAAAAAAGCCAAACTCTTATATGCTGAAACAATACATTGTATACTCTACGATGTTTAACGATGTTTTACATGCGATTGTGTTTACTAAAAGATATGTCTTAGCTGCTATTACGCAGCAGTACTATGCAAGGCGTATCGATCGCTCTCAGGTAAATGTTTTCGCTACAGTTGTGTTTTGACGACCCTTGACCCGAGTGAGATCGATCGATAGGCTATGGCCAAAAGTACCACTGCGTAGTCACAGCTAGTTGTTGGTATAGCAGCCACGAAAGAAAAAACGGTTTCTTCACGTAGTTAAGCTATTTCAAGGTACAATACAATTAATTTCAAGGGCGATAATATAGATGCTTCAAAAATCTAATACCTTTTACTATTTTGGAGAGGAAACTTACCCTTTCTGGTCTTGCTTCTGCACCATCACGACTTCAGGGTGCGCTTACAAGAAAAATGCCGCAACTTCCGTTTTGATGCATCATGGGATAGGAAAAGTACCAAACTTGAACACCGAGTGTTTAGAAGTAGAACGCCTCTTGCACGCCGATGTTAAAATCAAAACGTTTATGGAGGTTTTCTGATTTTCTTTTCTATTTTTTAAACTTTCAACCCGAAATAAACGTGTAAAATTATTTTGTATACTTCCTTTTTTAGAAAAAACATGCTTTCAGCAATTGTATGCCGGAAATATTTTTCACTTAGTGTGAAATTCGTTACTCCAAAATCCATGTACGTTTACCTGACAGTGAAGCAATAGTAAATTTAATATAGCCATTGTAAAGTAAAAAACACAAAAGACTGTTAATTGTTTCACAGTATTGTAACATTTCTGTGATGCTGAGTTTTTGAACACGTGAAGAAGATCGTTGTTAACACATAGTGTTCAGGTTTAGAACATCATTGTTAATATTATGAACACTAGTGTTAACAATATGAACACTAGCCGTTCAAATTTGAACACCGACATGTACATTTTGAACGCGTAAAGACGCGTCTAGCGTCCACTATTTTTACAGTGTGGCATGCAGCTGTTATAACACATACGTGTGTTCTCAGTACGTATTCCTGAAATCTATACAATGTTCGGTAGGTCAGTTATGGTTCATCAACCAGAAAACCCTAACTCTATCGGAGAAAACGCTTAACACGTAGTAATATTTGGACACCTGATGCATTCCAACTTCCCCGAAAGAAACTGAACAAGTTGAACCAGTTACACCTCTCTTAGTCTTCCTATTTTCAATGTTTATCACATGCACAAGGCAAGTTTGTCGTCTCCGAACAAAAATACGGGATTTATTCTCTGGTCGTTCTACGTCACGACAACCCGCGTCTATGTCATCAATTTTGGTGCGTCGGACCTTTTTTGTCGATCTTCGGTGTGCTCGTAAATATGTATGTAAACAAACAACATGGCGGCCGATGTTCTCCCACGATCAAAAGTCATGTAATGAAATCGATATTTCACAGACTACGACATTACTAATCCGAACAATGTAAACACAAGAGTGTACCGCCTGTATATTCCGAAGGAACTACGCGAATAATTTGCGGAAACAACGAACTCGAAGCTGGTCGCGTATAACCTGTATACCGTGGGTTCCGGGTTCCGTACGCATTTCAAACAGGGTCAGGCGCGACGTTTACTGTGTTCGAGCCGTCGAGATTCAGTCGATATTTGTTCCCGAAAAATAGCGTTTCTTCGTCTGTGATAAATTTCTAGGAATATGCTATCTTTTAAATAGAGTATAACTTTGCGTGTAGACCGAGAGCTGTCATTTGCTCCACACATGAACGAACGTGAGCGCTAACGCACACGACGAACGACTGGAAATGATTGACAACTTGTGTACGGCGCACTGATATTTATTCCTAAAGTAGTTCAAAAGTTTAAACGCGGAATCGTCATGGAAAACTTATTTTATTTTGCAAAAAAATAACGAACTCTTGGCTTGTGCATGTGATAAGTATATTATTCCCTAATATTTTTCTTCGTTCAGCGAAGGAAAATACGAGTGACGTAATGACCGTGTCACCACGAGTCGAAGACGAGTGGTGACACGGTCATTACGTCACGAGTCTAATTATCTCGTATATACAACTATCCCGTGCTTTTATTACTTTTTCCAAGGTTCTTCCCAGGTAGGTGACTTCAAAGGGATAGATGCGATTTTGTGTGGTTCTCTGTGTACTTGTTCTGTCCACTACGTTACCCTCCACCACAAATAAGGGAAACATAGTGGACGAACACAAATCACCGTTCACAGACTAAGTTGCCTGGAAATTTTGTCAGGAACAAAAACTACATGTACAATAAAAGAAAGGCCTTGGCTATTACTCTGGCGTCTACACGTGCGCCCGTCCGCTTTGCGGAGGATGGCCATACTAGGGCTTCAGCGTAGTCATAGCCGAGTACTCTTGACTCATGCACGCCGTGGGGCAAATAGCTTACCATTGCGCATTGGCTGGTACTGTGGTAGAAATCTACTCGAAGTAAATACAAGTAGCAATCTCTTTGGTTTTGTTTTCGGTCACACGTACGTTAGTCCATGGAGGTAAAAAAAAAAAGTTCTCTTATACCACCGTGATCAGTCGCTTGCTACGATCATGGAGCTAGGAGCGACGTTGGTACCTCCACGCTCCATGCTGTATGGTCACTGTGTTGCGACTGTCGTAACACACGGCTTTGCTAGGTCTGCATTGTTTTTCCTCTTTGATGAACGTTAGTGTTGTGTTTGTAGAGAAATTTGTAAAACAAACAAATTTGTCTTGCTCTATTCGGAATTGTAGCAGTCTTACAAAGAGTAAATTACTTCACTGCCCACGTGTGGGGTCATCAATCTGATGTAATAACCATTCCTCATATTTCCAATCGATTCTAAGTGTGTGTGTGTAAACAAGAAAGTAACTCATGAATGTTAAAGACGTGGTGGGTATGGCCGATTTACCACAAATCACCACGTCTAAATGTGTGGGGGGAAAGTTGTCATGTGTATCTGAATGACAATCATTAAAAGGTGAAATAGTCTATATCGTGGCTAACCTTTAACAAAATAAGGGTGGTTCCATCACTTAATTCATCGATTATCCGAAAATATGATTTCACAGTAAACAAGGGGGTAATTGGAAGATTACGGTAAACAGTCCCTGGCACATACAACACAATTGAAATAAGGTCACTGGTACGCTACCACATGTGAAAGCGGTCAGTATCATACGCAATGTAAAATGTTACTCACCGATCACTTAGGTAGATTTTTGTTTGCATAAATCCTTTCATTCCCCTAGGCTGCAGTTGTCTAATTCCATAATCCCATAATCAGGAAGGCTTTGTTAAGATAATATCCGGGAAGCTTAACACGTATTGTGTTTAGTTTCGCTTCAATTTATACTAGTTGTATATCGACTAGCATAAAGATTCACTCTTAAGAACAGTCACACAACAACACACGACCGTCACCAGACATTGGGTGATGTGTGTACTCTTCAAAACATGATTATTCAAATTGTTCACTGCGACCAAACTGCTCTCAATGGAAAGACCAAGGGTCTGTGTTTTCAATAGTTATTTATCCCTGAGGCCTTGCTCAAGGCCTCGTTCACGCAAGAGTGATATTTTCTTTGATATTTCCAACTAGAACACGAGTAACTGAAGTGTCATAAAGGACTACTTCTCCGTTCGACGGTTTTACAGACATTGACAGACCGAATCACTGACTGCAAGTTTAAGAAGAGAACTAGAACAAACCGAAAGGGACTGATAAGAAAAGGGATCAGGGCAAAGCGTGTTAAATAAAATGAGTCAGTGTTAATGAAATTTCAAATTACATGACTTTGAAAGATATAATTTTGTGAAAACGGTCACCACGCCCTTCCCTCTGTGACGAAACAATCCAAGATTAAAAAATCGTAGATTGCATTATGAAAATATACCAGAAGATTCTCTCTCTCTCTCTCTCTCTCTTCTCTCTCTGTCTCTGTCTCTCTGTCTCTCTGTCTGTCTGTCTGAAGATTCTCTCTCTCTCTCTCTCTCTCTCTCTCTCTCTCTCTGGGAAAGCTGTCGTATGACAGTGCAGTCTCAGCGACACTAAAGGAACAAAGAAAATGACTGAGTGACACTGGCTGTCCGTTGTCTGACCTCTCTTACCCTGTGAGCCATTTAATCTAACACACCGAGCGTGAAAACATCCATGGTAACAAACACAAAATAGGACATCGATGCGATCAATAGACAGCTTATATCGTAAATTCATAAGTTTCTGACATCGTGCACCTGGTTTTACATTGCTGTGTGAAAAGTACGTTAAACTATAATAGATTGAGATTGTTCAAATTGAATCAAGCTTGATGAATTCACCATCAAAAATTGACTTGATTAAAAATGCTTTCTCAGTAAGTAAATTACAGTATGAAGCTTTAAGTGTGTATTTCAGATGAAAACTCGAGCAAGGGTTGATATTCTAGTAAAGGCACAAATGTCTTAAAGGTACTGTAATTTATACAACTACTTTTATTCGTCAATTGAAAGGCACATGGTCTAAGTTTGCTAAAGCGTAACATGGTGAGTGTATGTCTGTGTCTGAAGCAACAGTTTTAACTTGCTTGTAAACTTTAGGCGGTGCAGACTTCTGTTGTCCCATGGTCGAGTGAGCGTGTCTGACACTCTTGACACAGCATCTGTTTGACTGATATGCATATTACATCGTTGAAAGTCTGCTGAAAGACGAACGAATCGTCTCTGATAAGCAAGTGGTGCTTCTCTGTGTGGCCCTCGTCATGCACCAATTTTTGAATTTTTGGTGTTTGAGTAGTACTGTTTATATTAAGACATCGAGCTTTGGTTTGTTGACTTCAACGAACCCCAAATATGAAAAGTAATTATTTTTGTTTTACCTTATTATATATACAATCAAAATTAAACTGTATTTTACGAGTATGTCCTACGGATATACATGTATTACACTATTAGACAGAATAGAACACTTTTGCACATTTTGGCAAATTCGTTGGTCTAGGTAGGGCGCCGCCACTACTCAGAATGTGAATCAGCATAGTACATGGTGACACAGATCGGATGGTGACTTCTAAATGATGACCCTTCTCGCATGAATGACGTCATGTCGGGATTTCCCCTGTACATTGATGTGTACAATATGTTCACCTTGGCGCTTTGTTCTGGCATAACTGGTCAATGAAAGTCACCCATAGCCACTTATCTCTCTTACATTGTAATCCTGACAACCCATCATTCCTAAAGGAAATGCCACCACTGCGTACAGGTTTCTTTATGTATACGATACGTTGATAGCTATGGTACTGTTAGAAAAAAAACATTGAGTTGTGATCGTTGGATAACATGACGACATACGCCTCTTGAATGAACAGCATAAAATTTGGCACATAACTTTTACTACAATGCTATCGCACTTTGTCGATACTACACGACAAATAATTCATAACTCCTGTAACATACTTCGCGGTGACAGCAGGTACTTGTATTAGGTCGGTTCCAGGGCTGCCTTTGTCGATCTGCACAGGAGGCGAACCAAGACTGACCTCAGGGTCATTCATGTGTGTTGCTGAATTTTGAGAGCGAAGGAGAGCCCTTTGCAATCCGATCTTTCTGTTGTTTGCCAAACACATGAAATTCTTCATTATATAAAACGTTTGATTTGGAGCTGAATGCAATGAAGCGGCAAGATAAACCATTAACCCAGGTCATTTTGTAAATGATAGGCAGTATAAGAGAGTTGTCTGTCTGACCCAATGTTGTGTGACTCTGTCTGACCTCTTGATATTGCATCGGTTATGACTGTCAAATGAAATAGTTCACGTGACACATGGTGAAAAACGAAAGAACCACCTTCAATGAGCGTACGGCGCCGTTACTCTGAATGTCCCTCTTTATGTAAAAGTGATGACGACCAAGTAGCTGATTAGTAATCCAATAGGCAGCTATACATGATTGAAGGAACTAGGATTGTACATGTATAAACGGAGAAAAAAATGCAAAGTTGTACTGAAAGTCATTCATGATTAACCAACGTTTTTGCTGTTAGGTTGCATTCACAAACACCTCTGGAGAGAGAGGGTTCAGGGGGGAACTTGATAAACATAACAACATGCCAGTGGATCTGAAAAAAATGACATTGCAAAGAGGGGACTTGAACATTTATTGAATATCAAATTCCTTTTGAAATGCCTCCTGGCACTTTCATTTCCTGCCATTTTCATTTAAAGGCGCCCTTCGGGCAAAAGTTATAGAATATAATTTATTCACGTTGATGGTCCAAGCCGCCAAGGGAACTTGAGGCAGAATCAGTTCCACATCCCACGAATTAGTTTTTATAAAAAAGTACCCCTTTATCCGTTGACATTGGCTCAAGTTCTAGTGTAGGCTGTGAGCGACACGGGTAGTATTTAAAAAGTCAAGGAAGTCTGCCACATGGCATGACGTCAACGGATAATATATTAAATATTTAACACACAATCAGGTCGTTTTCTACCCTTTAAACACAGCCCTGTGTCGCGCCTACAAACAGAAGGATATAATCAATGTCACCGTACGCTCTCTGATGGTACATTTGTGATTTTGGCGTAAGACAATACTGTTTCCGTTTACTGATCTGAAAGAGCAGAGGTTTAACACTGACCTCGTGATCAGATATCTCATTCCTGAATATGAACACTGGCGGCGCTGTGTATAATACAATCGTCACTAATGATGAGAGAGTAAAACATTTCAACTACTCACAACCACTGTCCGCAGTGCTAATTGTATTGACATTTGAAAAACGTAACAAGAGAACTGAGGGTTGCCTCCTCGAATGGCAAATTGTTTAATGATCGATGGCAAGGTTGATTCTGAAATATTTACGTGCTTCGTTCCCATCAGAGTACTATGAAATACAACTTTCACGTCGACCGACAAGAATACCCACGATAAAATGCAGTCGATCATGATGGTGCCAACGTGATTCCCATTATCGTTTTTGTTGTATCAATGATATTATTCAAAACATTTCCGTACTTCCCTTCTGTCTGTCTGTCTGTTTGTTTGTGTCTTTCTGTCGGTCTGTCTGTCTCTGTCTGTCCGTCTTTCTCTGTGACCGGATTAAAGTCTTTTACACGCGGAATAGCAACACCATTAAAAATGATTCGACATGTGCAGTTGTTCCTATATATATATATATATTTCTCTTTTCATTTTTCACAACTCTTTTCGACGAAAATTCCATTTATTTTACTTTCATGTGGTGTAAGCGCTTTTGATTATCGCAAATGTAACCAACGGTTTGACCAGATTTTGTTCCCCAGTTATATTTTCTACTCTTGACCACTCGTAGAACCCAACAGTACCTCTCAACTGCCATTGTATTGGTGAAAATGTATTGTGAAAAACAACTTGATATTTGTCATTGACTTCATCGCTAGGTCAATTGCGGTGATATTGACACCCTTATTGCGTTATCATCCCCGCCCCATCTCTTCTTTTAGCAACTTGTGACCTTGGAAAAATATACAGTCTGAGTTTGGAAAAACAGAGGCAAAGAAAAACTTAATTTTAAAAGAGACATTTGTCTCACTATATATTCCTACTAAGTGTATCTCCAGACACATTCACTGCAGATCGAAAAGTATTCTTCACATCATTATGAGAAATGCAGATATAGGACACGCCCTCATACATCGTATTTTGTTTTGCGTATAATTAAAAGTACTGTATGGTGTATTTCACGAATGTTTGCAAATAGTGATTGTGAATAGCATATCTTGGCACGCTGGAGCGGTTTCATTGGTTCAATCTAGTCCCCTACGCTATTTCTACCGCTTGCTGTGCTGCTCACGAAAATAGGTTAAGGTAGTAGTCTGTTTCCCTGACCAATTTCCACCGCTTGCTGCGCTGCTCACGAAAATAGGGTCAGGTATGGGCTAGTGTTTCAGTCAGAATTTTGACTGCATATTAATGAGGGCATTCACCTGACAAGATCATGTGATTAGCACATCTGCGTTTTCTTATACGTGACCTGGTGACCATGGTGATCTTTGGCATGTTCGACAATGACTTAAAAATAAATGGTTTTTCATTTTTCATTCAAAGCTAGACGACAGGGGATGCTTGGTTCGGTAAACTATGGAGGAACGTAACGCGATAAATGTTAGGCCGTCCGTCCGTCATCTTGAGTGTTGCCTTGGGTGTGACGCAGAATGTGAACGCAGAATGTGAACGTCTTATGCCCCAAAATAATTTCATGAGACAAAGTCACGGGGCAAGAGAGAAAGTGCAATTTTTTCAGCAATGTAGACATTCTATTCTTCAGAGGACAACTTTATCTGAGAACAAACGTTCATCACTATGAATACCGATGATAGCATTTGCTGCCTTCCATTATCATACGTTAAAATACGACGCAAGTTCTTTGATCGTATGATGACCTGTTGAAACAGAGGCTGCACATCTTCAACAACGGAAAGTAATCAGAATATGGTGATCGAACAAAGAAGAGCCACCACTTAACTATGATTCGATTGTCAGTTTAGAATCAAATATCTCTCTGAGTTATCCTTCCAAAATCCAATTAAACACTCTTAAAGAAACTGATTTCGTACCTCCTCTCCGTTTGTCAAAATAAATTTTCATTTATTCCCATTATCACTTTAGAAAAACATTAAAAAATTCCCCTTCATCGCATTATCTAGAATAGAGTTAACATTATTTTTTAAGGTAAAATAATGGGAAGCAGTATGCGTCACACCAAAATTAAACTGCGCCGGACAATGAAATTAATCCATGTTAATCCTACAGCAGAAGAACCACATCAGGATCTACCGTCTTGTTTGGTTTTACTGCGAAGCATACGTATCTTGAATATTGTTTGACATAATAGGAGTCTTGTTGAGTTGGTTGTTGTTTTGCTTGTATTTCCCTAGGTCGTTCAACAGACAACCAACCAGCCTCATCCATCCATCTCTCTCTCTCTCTCTCTCTCTCTCTCTCTCTCTCTCTCTCTCTCTCTCTCTCTCTCTCTCTCTCTCTCTGTCTCTCTGTCTCTCTCTCTCTCTGTCTCTCTCTCTCTGTCTCTCTGTCTCTCTCTCTGTCTCTCTCTCTTCTCTCTCTCTGTCTCTGTCTCTCTCTCTCTCTCTCTCTCTCTCTCTCTCTCTCTCTCTCTCTCTCTCTCTCTCTCTCTCTCTCTCTCTCTCTCTCTCTCTCTCTCTCTCTCTCTCTCTCTCTCTCTCTCTCTCTCTCTCTCTCTCTCTCTCTCTTTGATCGTTATCTTTTGATTCAGTTTCTGCTAGCCTCGTTCTGCCCGGAGTCATTGAATTTGTTTTTTTTATTTTTCTTGTTTGAAAAAGGGATGATGGAAGATATTCCAATGTTACATAAGTTTTCTATTAGTTTCTTTAAATATATTGTGTTCACTAGCATATTAAAAGATAAGGGAAAACGACAAGATGTATTACATATTTCTTCGCTTTATTGCTTCAAATCTAAAATGCACATATCCTGAGCAAACATACAATGTGTGTACCTAAGCAAGCCGTCAATTGAAGAGAACATTTTACGGGCAATGCTCTTTTTTAAATGGATGTGTGCTGAAAAATGTAGTATCGTAACCAGAGCCATCAATCAGTAAATCTCGAGTACGGAGTCATTCTGCAAATAGCTTCCACCAAGAGTGGTGAAATCCTTATTTGACGTCATCCATAGCACTGTCATAAATTTACTTTTCTTGTTTTGTTGACCTGCTAGAGTTATGTATTATTTAAATTTTCACAATGACGAATCCTTACTTGCTTCACTGAAGATGAAGGAGAGTGTTCATAAAGAACTTTCAATTAACGATACATTGAAAATCAAAACAGATCAAGGATAATTGATAATCAAACGATTCAAAAAATATCAGAAAGGAGGTTTAGTTCCAAATTATTACGTTCCATCAGTACGTCTGAGGTCTTTTCACGTGGCAATTAGATGTGTCGTACGTGTGGTACAGATGTTCGGAACGATGAACGACAATTGTACGCTAGTCTTAATTACGAGTGATATTTTTGAGTTTCCTGGTATCACCCGTAAATCTTATCAAGAAAAAGTGTAGCATAACTCATTTGTATCACGATATTCTGTTAATTTTGCACCAGTAGGAATATTTTCTATGATTTTACGACATCAACGAAATATTGTAATCTCATTCTCACATCAAATGTTATCTGGCGCCTTGACAACGAATTCAAGGAACTTCATGTATAATCAAATCAAAGAAAATCTGTCGATTTAATCCAAGGGTGGTTTGAAGTTTCAGATTAGTACTGACGTGTACAAATGTATGTTCCATGAAATTTACATATATCAACAAACAATTAAACAAAACCAAGTGGAAGGCACTTCTAACTTGAAACAGAAAATCTACACGTCAGCACGCATACGTCTATGCCAACTACAAAGTCGTCAGATATACGCGTAATTACGTGTAACTAAACCTCACATATTTAAACACACTAAAGAGGGAAATATTAACAGCGCGGTTCATCTCTGAATCGTGTTTTCTTCTCAAACACCATACCAATCGGAAATCTGACAAAGAAAAATTAATAAGTAAAACGTTAGGTAATGTTTAGATGATCAGTGTTTACAAAAAGTGTTACATGGACAATCAAATGACAAATTTGACTTCTGAAATGAACAATGCAATGATTGGATTTTTTAATCGGATATAGGTGTAGTACACATCTACAAAAAAGATTTTGGTGTTGTTTGATATACCTTCTTATCAAGACAATAAAGAATTTATCAGAACATTATTCAATTAATAAAGGGATGGTAAACAGGACAAATTCAGTGAATGAGTCATTAATAGCACAGTAACTAACTAACTAACTAACTCACTTTATAACTTTAAAACTAACTAACTAACTAAATAAATAAATTATAAATAAATAAATAAATAAATTTTGTTAGTGAATTCGTATATTTATTTATTTATTTCTATTTTTTATTAGTTAATTGATAAATTACTTCATTAATTAATTAAGAGCGTACCGTTATGTTTAGGCAATGGAAGCAATCACATTCAGGATCATTACAGCCAGTATCAGCATGACACTGCACACATGGTGACATCCAGCGCCGCCAGGGTCGGCTACAGCAAGAAAAAATATATGATGTAATCATTGGTCTTTCGTTTCTAGATCGTTTCAGCAACGTCGAGCACCTTCTTCATGTCTTGTATAAACATGGCTTAGCGATGTTAGCGTAAGGATATGTCATTGTACGAATTAAAGCAAAGCAATTCTAGTATCGTATTAGGACAATGACAGTGAATTTGCTATGAATGACGTAAATAAGGTTTTAAACCGCTCTTGGTGGAGGCAGTTTGTAGTATGATTCCGTACTCGAGATTTTCTGATTGATGGCTCTATTTAAGATATTACATTTTCTAGCACACATTCACTTGAAATTTTAAAATCATGGAAAACGTCTATAATCAATTGCACCTTCAGTAGCGCTACAAATATTTTAACTTACTTGTCGTTTCCATCGCAGCCTGGCTTGCGTCTGACGATTCTGAAGCTGATGGAAAAGTTAAACTTGTTAGAATGTAAGACAATCAGAAGAAAGCCGTTTATACAGATATACACAGTTGCAAGATCTACACCAAGGGGGAGAAATGGAACTTGCGGTACAGGCTATCTCTAAGAATAAGCTGGCATAAGATGATGTAGCAATTTTGCTATTTAAAAACTCATAATTGCTAATTTACAAGCTTCCGACAATTTATATTTATTTTTTGTTTATGTATGGTGGTTTCGCGTAATGTTCGTACTCATCAAATAACAGAATGTTGTTAATCTTACGTGGTGCTGGTTTTGTGCAATCTGTCTTTCCTGTAATGTCAATAGCTTGTGTATCATCACCAGCTGAGATCTGAGCGACGAGGTGGTCAAAGTCTGGACAATCTGCTGCACTGGGAATGGTGATAGTTGCTTTAGCGCCTGTTTCAGCCTTTTCTCCTGTTTGTTCCACCTGTTGCGGCGTGTACTGTGGCAGGAAATGTAATCCCAGTAATTGCGGTGTTTTCAGCCACCTCAACCTCTTTTTCTGTAGCAGTCAAGTCTTCATTATCAGATAGAAACAGCTTTAAGTCAGTGACGCTGGCAGCTGCACTGGTGTCATCATTCTCGAAGGTGATATCAAAAGTTATTTCAGTGGCTGCTGTCACCTTTAGTGTGTAGGAAGAAGGTCCTGTCACACTGAATGATGTTGTCTTGATGGTCAGTGCTGAAACAAAGAGATAATTTGTCGTTATATTTGGATAGTAGACGTATGAAGACAAAACAGGATGTTTGTTCAGTTGATCGATTCATGAAAACTAGAAATTCAATGTTCGAGTATGTAAATACGTGAGTGAGCTCAATTCCCCGGTAAGTGCACGGGTGAGAAGGTATGCAAGTGAAAACGAATAAACAAACTTCAATTAATAATAAACACGTCTCTTATATTTGTCTGTGTGACTTACGGCTCCTTGGTTAACACATTGTTCTACAAGAAGGGAAATACCTAAAATTACTTACAGGGGTTGTAAGATATCTCGGCATGTCTATTGGACCTCTCATTGACAAACCAGTGGGTGTATCATTCGTCAAACTGCATATCATTGAATGTATTTGCAACTGCAAATCCGCAACATGCAAGGTGTCTCGGACTCATAAGCATATTTCCATTTAACGAATTACCGTTCAGTAAATCCTATCCTTAGCATAAATGCTTAAAAAATTGTATTTTCGCATTATAGCTGAATGTCGATACTCCACTGAAATATAGATAACTCCTTTATAATGGCATATTTCTGTACACAAGCTGTTACCTTGATTTTTGCGTTAACCAGTCTTTCGATCAGATTTCATCAAAATTTCCGCTACATATTCAAACAACTGATTGCAATCGCAAAGTAAATCAAAAGACAGAAACACCTCATTCCTCGTCTTGTTAACACCTTATTTAATCCTAATCCCTGGCCTAAAGACAAATATACTTTTACGGGCTGTTGATTATACACTGGACCGTAGCATGTAATAAAAAGCTGATACGTTGCCTCCACATTCATTGACCTTTTACTATGACATTCGTACAAGTTTAGATTGAATTATCGTCACCTATTTACGTGACAAAATAAAATGTTGTTGGCATAAATATTGTTGAGTGCATTTTGAGGAACTCTGGACTTACCAGCTTGCGAAAATCTTGCAAACACCAGCGTAAATAACAACACAGAAAGGCCGATGGTCTTCATTCTCGGCGATGTTATAGTACTCTGAAAATGAACGGAATTCAACGTAAACTGTCAACATTCAGGAGGTAATTGGAATAGACTTTGTAAAAGGTTATTCGTCCTGTGTTTTCAAAAATCGCCATCACTCTGTCTACTTTGATCAAACATGCCAAGCTGTCTAAGTAAACAAATCTAATATCACCTAATTTCTACCTACAAGGTGGCCAAAGCCCATCTGAATATCGATACTAGAAGATGACTGAATTGAAAAAAACAAAAAAAACAAACAAACTAAGACTAAATGCCTGTAGATTCTGACGTGCAGAATGCAATTTAAAGAAAAGAGGAAGACCCTCCCTTTTGTAGGAAATACTAAGCAAAAACGAAATACGTTATTGTCCGCCATAGGATCTTTGCTAGTAAGTAGTGTTCAAGGTACAGAACACTTTATTTGGTCTTAAAAGCGTTGATTGGTTACTTGCCTTTAAGTCAGAGTACAGGCGGACTATGTAACATTAACAATTTATATGTTAGCGGTATCATTTGAAAACTTGAAACCAGTTAATAAAATATACAAACTCGCAAAGCCCAAGCTCCAGTAATATAATGATATATGTCAGCAACAACTTAGTCATGTGTTAAGATAACGTAGTGTGTCTAATAATGAATGACTCGACGCAGATCGGCTACTACATTATTTACGGATTTTGATGAACATAAGATGATCGTGAAATGTTAAAATGTATTCGTAGAGCATTCCTGTTTATTTTATTTATTTATTTATTTATTTATTTACTTATTTATCTATTTATTTATTCATTTATTCATTTATTTATGAACTATCAGGTTGCCCAAATTACAGGCTCATTTTAAATATTACTTCAAAAATACAAAATTTACCCTTAACGCATTCGACGTATAAACGTCAAAATATTACTTTCCGTAATGACTGAAAATGTGTTTGAATTCCCCCAAAAATGACCACGTGCAAATGCGAAAATCTAGATGTGACCGACATTTTATGGCATTGTCACACCTTGACGTTTAAGCTATATCGCATGCCAACATATGAACAATTTGGCGAATACGCTGGGCATACGTCGAATACGTTATGGGTAAATTTTGTATTAGTCAAGAGCACGCTGAAGCGGGCTGGTATAAATCGTAATATGGCAAGGTACAAATGCATGCACAAAACTTTTCGACGTATGCTAGCGTGTGGCCTATACGTTCTGCACATGCGGGCCATAAGTTGTAGGGAGGTTATCCGCTCGTCAATACACGTTACGTTTAAGGTTAGCTTACCATAAGTCGAAGGGCTTCCAGATAATTGTCTAGCGTACCAAAACATATTTCTAAAATATGAGTACGTTATGAATACGCTATGAATACGCCCAAAATTGAAAAATACATCGTTAGCCAGCGTTTCAGAGAATTTTGATTTGTATACGCTGGATAAATTGTCAAGGTGAGACAGGGCCCTCATCAATATTCTTGAGTACAAATATACCGCAAAAGCACTTAATGCAATGTGATGTCGAAGCAGAGCTCGTTTCGTGTATTAAAAATGCAGAAGCTCAGTGTTTATTTTAAATGAACCTGATCGCAATTTTCCCTCATTTAAAGGTCAGAGACAGAAAGAGACAAACAGAAACCAATAGACAGACAGCAATTGTGACAGAGAGATAGACTAATAAGAGAGTCAAATAGAAAGCACCAGACAAGAGACGAAGCTGTTGTGAAGATAGATAGGAAATCTGAAAACCATTCAAAACAGTTATGCGTAAGGCGATAGCAGGTAGAATGTATGGGGAAATGGAAATCTAGATAGAAATCTAGATAGAAGTAACGTTAATTAGAGAGAAACGCGGGAAGTCAGAGTCACACACAACCTTGGGGATATACCTGAGGAAAAATCTGAGATGAGTACAACACCTTAGAAATACACAGGAAAAACTAAAGCAAAAACAGTAAAACTGTTGACATGGAGGAGGGAAAAGCGACATTGCAACTGAATGACGTTATTTCAATGAAAATCATTTAGGGCTTAATTTTAATCACTGAAGTAAGTAAAATTGCTGGTCACATGTTTGACCATAAATTTCAGGAGCCGAAAAGTAAGAACATAATCCATTTTGGAGAATTTGCCTGAAAAGCGGTTTTATTCATCAAACGATGCCTTCAGTCCGTTGAAACGACATCTATCTCGTACTTTTTAGTCGAAATTGCCCAGTCAACTGTTAGTTCTCGCACCATGTTGCAATTATGTGTCGATGTGTATCGTTGGGTCATTACCGTCACCGGATCCGGCGACAGCCACCGCGAGTTGAGCTCAAGTGAAAGAACCGTCGTCCACGGCACTCCTTACAGCTCGTGTCGAAAGTTTGTGCCAAGAGTTAGTGCACAGTGTTCCGACATCGATTCAAAATGCCAACTGATTCTACACCTTGTCAACTTGAATTTTTATTAAATTTGATTCTACGTTAACCACCGTGATTATTGTTGGATATTGTCAATGTAGTCAGCTTAGCAATGGAAATAACGTATGGTTACACATAGCTAGTTGTACGATTAAAGTTCACGTTAAAATTTATGACGTATGGATTTACAGATACACAGAAGGGTTCAAAATATTTACTGGCTAACAAGTACCTTAGAATACATTACATACATTACTCTAATTTCGATCACAAAATTTCTCTTAATCATTATATCTGCGATATCTAGATTCCTTGTAGTGTTGCTGTTTTTCCAATTGAATTTAAACAGTTTGCAGACAAGCTCGCAATGCTTGTTAATTGTATGTTATTCTTGATAAAATTATTATTTTTACTACACCTTTATAATCTAGAGAATTTTTAAAGCATCAATCGCATGAGTTTAAGACGGTATCATAATCTATAGTTTAAAGGCTCACCTGCAAGTTACTGCTATAACTGATGTTTTTTGGAGTAGCTTCTGACGCTTTCGGCCTCGTCCTATGAGTTAATGAAACAAACACTGATGTGAGACATGCTTTATACAGTTTGCATGGCAACGAGCGAATTTTTGACTCGTAGCCATTGGTCAAAACGAATAGTCATAAAAGAACGGTTTTCATTGGCTGCGAGTTTAAATACACAATGCGGGAGTCCAATAGGGCTGTCTACCGGATGACCTCATTATTCTGTTAAAACACTATAAGGAGAGGCGTTGGCGTCACTTTTTCTTGTATGTCGCCAGCAATAGTTCGGGTGTACCTCGTAAATCAAATCTTCACTGAACGTACAAAACAATCTGAGGTCAGAATAACCAATCATTGAATAGGCACGCCCCTCTCTCCAGGGGTATGCATGTTGAATGGAAAAAACAGAATGTTGACGACAAACACTCTGAGTTACCAAGAAACCGTCTGGTTTTTGAATCGTTGCCCTAACACCCTTGCCAAACAAATACTCGAAGAACAATATATATTTCATGGAACCCACGCACGACTCAATTTTAGAATGCAAATGAGCGTTTTTTTGTCTTTATGGTCATTAATGTCGCGAGAATCGTCTTAAAATCGTTCCGGATGACTAGCCTTGGACTATCTCTGTTCAAGTTCGTCAATCAAATCAATGAATTTACCAGTGAGAAGAACATCAATTAATTTACGCATGAGAAGAACATTTGCAAACAAAGTGCAGATGTACACAAATACAAGGGAATATCAACGAGTAAATTTCGTTATTCACAATTTGTAGATTATTGCAGATAACAGACCCAAAATTCTCCAAAATTATGTTATATTCTACATTTTCCGATTTTATAAAAAAAAATCTTGCAACAGAAAAACATTCAGAATGATGCAGCCATACTTTTTTAAATTTCGATGTAGATGGAATTGTATATGCCTTCGGAAGCTCAGGCAATCAGCGATTAAGTATTTTGTTACATCCGTATGCAAAAACGCATTGTCAGTCAATGTTTTAATCGTCAAACAAGACAAGTTGACGACGGCATCCATATCTGCGCTGTAGCCTACTTGCTTTGCCATTTCATTGCCAAAACACCTACAGACTTATGTGAATAAGCAAAGAGCCAAAATAAGTAATATGTTAACCGTCCATGTAACAAATCATGGTCTCATGTTGAGTTTTTCCCCATACCGCAACTCTCTAGCGCAAGAAGTAGCCTACAAATGGCTGTTCAAATCACAAATAACGTAAACAACAATGGCGTATAGCTAGCATGACTGAACCACTTGGCAAACTATTGGCTTGCTTGCGAACTAAGAACTTGATACATAAAAACAAGTTAACACATCAGACAAAGAACTTTTTGACAGATTGTTAGGGATATGTCAACGTATGGCATGAAGGAAGCAGTAAAATCCTTTATTATCATAAAATGCCGGATTCATACCAATTCATGCATATGCCATGTGTCAAATATAGAAGGAAAGAGAAACAGGTGCCAAGGGGATAGGAGTGACATAAACTGCCGATCGAAAAGGAGCATTGATTTTGAGTGTTGTGTAAAGTGGCAAATCAGGTCCATCATTGTACTTTGAATAAATTTCCAAAAAATCGTCCTAGCCTTGGGAAGCAACCCCTATTTTATGACATACTTATTAATTAAAATGATTCGTTTTCTTCAAATGCTTGGATCGTTAGCATTATAAACTGTGAGAAATTCAGATCATGGCCGTGTCTTTACATCAACTATGCAAGGCTGTCCTGAAGTACTGTACCACTGCATGGAGTTAAACTGTGCCTCGTGACGTGCCTGTACTTGCCTAACTTTTGTTGAAAGTGATCTGTATCGTAACGACTGAAAAATTAGCATTATGTCTAGGTAAATGCTGCTTAATCACCCGGACAGTGTCGAAAGGTCACTGAATTTAGTGTGGTTTTGCAATCAAATACTCTAGTTATCGTGATTTCGACAAACAGTCGGTTGCCTAGGATACCACTTAGTTAAAGTTGAAGATACTGCCGTAACCTGCGAATAGTATTGCAAGTTCACTTTACACACTATTTCATCAATGGAATATTCTGTAAAATTAAACTTAAGTATTGAATTTTAAGGTGCGTAGACATGTGCAACGACCTGATTAGACAATATATATTCGAATTAGGTTTAGAGCGCGCCGTTGTCCCTTACTCAGAGTATTGGTCATGAAATTTAAAATTTGTTTCAACGATTTATAGCGATTAGCACATGATAAGAAGCTTGGTCAGGTATAGCATCGCACCTTTAAAAGTGGTCACAAAATACAATTCCCCGGTACTGTTACGTTTGAAATGCATTTCTTATTATTTCATTTTGTAATCAAAATATGCCAATTAATTTACATGAAGTGATTTTTTCCTTGATTCTTGTTAAACGTAATATTGGATCAACAATTTTATTTATTATGGAATTTGTTACACTTACGTTCAGATTTATGTCGTCCGTTAAAAAGTAATTTGATTTGAGTGATAACTCATTTTACAGTAATAT
Source organism: Ptychodera flava (assembly GCF_041260155.1). NCBI lineage: Eukaryota > Metazoa > Hemichordata > Enteropneusta > Ptychoderidae > Ptychodera > Ptychodera flava. The sequence goes on along the minus strand of NW_027248277.1, from coordinate 10,633,393 downwards.
GAATAGTTGGAGGCAAAGAGAAAGAGGCAAAGGGGAAACGCAACCATATAGATACAACCCAAAGGCAGACAAGCAGACAGATAGACGGACAGACAGGTAAACAGACAAACAATTAAAACAGACTTAAGGAGAATTAGAGACAACTGCAAAAACAGAAATAAAACGACAAAAAGAGAAATAGCGTGAGTAACAAAGAGAGGCGGAAAAGAAAAGAGACAGACAATGAAGTGAAAGGGAAGGAACACATTGGCACGGTCCAACAGCCTTGTCTTTTTAGTGTCATTTGAGTTAGCCAATCAGGTCGACTTCCTGCTCGCCCATGTGTTTGTCGTTTCCTTTGCCATTAATGCCTGCCTGCCGACCTACTCACCTCAGGGATGCCTGAACTTAAACCGAAAACCGATCAAAGAAATGTGCTCTTACTGGATAACATACCATATACTACGCTGGACTGAAAGTGAGATTGCAAGAGCCTTTTGTCAAAAAGATACAAAATTTCGTATATCAATCAAGAGCATGTTAACTGCCTCTCAAATAAGAATTATATATCAGCATTATGGAGCAAGGGTGAACTTACACTTTACGACTGAATTTGAAGGTATGATTCTCACAAAATTAATGAAAAGCTGAAGGCAGTGTTGGTGGGACCCAAGCTGTTGCCATGGTTGACAAGCTTAATAGTACTCTTCCTTTTAAATGGTGAGTTGGTTCGGGAGATAAGTTTTTGTAGATTCAATTGGATTATATGAATAATTCAATATGGCGGCCAAACCACACGACCAATCCAAATGCTTTTCACAAACACAATAATATTCACACTAGTGATAAGATGCATGAAATGTCAGTTCAAATGGTGTTTTATTCATGAGTTTAAGATTTTGATTGATTAAACCGGAATTTACAAAAAATCCAATATGGCGGCCAAACCACTGGACCGATCCAAATGCCTTTGATAAATGTGATAGTACTCACTGTTGATGGCATTTAGACAATTTCAATTAATAAATATAAAAGAACAGTAGACATGCTTGCCACATACCAAATTTCAAATTGACCAGACCCCTAGGTAGCAAGCAAAAACTACTTTTAGGTTTTGCTCAAACTTTCCTCCGGGATATTTCATCCATTCTCTTTCAAAAGCGAAAATAAAAAATTGGGAACATCGAGCAAATTTGGTACTAGAGAATCATATGACAAACGATTTGGCGATATTTAAAATTAAACATGGCCGCCATCGCTTGGTTGACTCTATCGAGAAAAGTTTTCGTACACCAAGGGCTTTAAAATGTGCTCTCACAGTGGTAGATCAGAACAAACTCCGACAGGCCGCTTTGGTCGTAGACCCGTTGCAGATCACTAATAGTCTAGTGAAATGACCCGATTAACATCTCTTTGTGAGGAATTTACTCATAAATCGTAATATATTGTCTAGGGTGAGTACCCCGTCAAAATGGTGACATAGATTTAAGTGTGTGTGCTTAATTCAGCACGATACTTGAACATCTGCTCTGATGTAGCAAAAAATGTGACGTTTCGTTGAAGGACACGCTTGCGATGATTGCATTTATAACGTGATTGTAAATATTTATTGGAATTATGAAGTACACTTCACCGTTTGTAATTTTTAGGGAAATTTAGAGACTTAAAATCTTTCAATTCTTTACTGCTGATAACACTTGTTGAACCATTTTAAACTTGTGTATAAAAATAAATTCTGTCTTTTTTTTCAACATAAAAAAACAAGGAGCTACCATTTTATCTCAGTACATTTGAAAAATTTGCATCCTGATTGAAATTTGAAGTTGACAGCCCCTTATGTTTACTATCACTATAAAATGAATACCATGTTTAAAATTTCAATCTCTTGGATGTAAAGTACCTGCTCCTAGCCGAACGGTAAGACGTCAGCAATACTGTCAACAACGCAAGCCTGAAAGGCTGAGAGACAAGGCGGGTAGTACACGGCAGACAGACTTCCTACATGCACAGCAATGTCACCCATTTGACAAGAGTCTATTGAATTTGCAATTTGCTTGCACCCCTTCTCGATGTAGACGGACTGTACTCCGAAGCATCATTAGCTTTGTTGCAGCATAAACAAAATATATTTCTGACGAAGTAGCGCATTATCGCCTATGAAAAACAAACAGGCTTATCGGAGGACTGTGAAAAACGAACAAAGCCTAAGCAAGATAAAAAAATACATGAAGTGCGCTTTCAAAAATAAGGCAAATTAGAATGCCGTCTTTTCTATACGTGACTTTGAGGGTATTTTGCAGTCAAGCGCACAGTGACCGCTGCGTGACTCCAGAGCAATGAATTAGCCAGGGAAAGTTTACCTTCGCATTATTTGCTGTGTAAAGGCTAGTTTCTATCACCACACATTGATGAGCACTACGTGCACAATAGCGGCAGGCTAGAGGGAAAGTGTCCTCGAGTATTTAGTAAATAAATATTTGTTTCGCCGATGTCTGCAAACGGAGGCAAGCTGAAGTAGAGGCTTTATTTTTTTCTTCCGTATGTGATTATCGAAAGCAAATAATGTCACCAAACCTTCTGCTAATGTGACCTTTTCTGAATGGCCTATCAAAGGCATCGCGTCGCTAGAAAACACAGCGAGCTAGTGCTAGTCTTTTACACAATGAAAGTTGACAGGCGCTTCAGGGGTACGTGCTCAGACGATGTTTTTCAAAATTTTGAGTTAACAAGAAGTCAATACACGAGATCACTTCAAAAAACCCAACTGTGAGCACGCTTTGTTTCCATGCGTTTTCCATACACTGTGTCGTGCCAAAAGCTTGCTTCCCACGACCAAACTTTCAAACTAAAAGTCTCCCATTACCATTTAATGACTTAAGTTTCAATGACAGGTAAACATAGTGTCTAGACTACGATGAGAATTGACAGATACCGATGAGTGTCGTGCTGAAACTCAGTTTTTTGTCGGATTCTGAAGTTGAAATGTGACAAATATACGGTAGAGGGCACTTCTTCAAGACAACCAGATATTTAGTGGATGTTTTGTTATTATCCAGTTGCTAGGCTGGAGTTTGCCATCCAAAACACATTTATAGTACCCACTCATTTTAAAAGTAGAGTAATAGTAACCTTTCCTATGATTAGAGCTGAAATGCAGGATAGCTAGACTGTGAGACATTTTATACGAAGATGTAAAGGCCGACAACGAAAAAATGTACTAATTCTATAAACATGGTCAATTATCCTCAAATTATGAACATGTGACTTTCGCGACGGACGACAACAATTGAAGAAAACCAAATGATAGGATACATAGGATAATTATTGTATATCGCGGTTAAAATGTATCGTAGAAAGAAGAAAGGCACATGTTATAACACGCTTCTTTTAGTTTCAGTTTGTTTGATTGTTTGTTTGATTGTTCGTGTGTGTTTGTGTGTGTGTGTGTGTGTGTGTGTGTGTGTGTGTGTGCGAATTTTTACATCATTTAGTGGTACTGATCGCCTAGGTCAGCTCAAATTAAATACGCGTGAACAAAAGCGCTGAAAAAAGTTCATAGGTCATCCTACTGGGTGGGGAGAGCAGTATACGCTAGCAATCTCTGCTGTCCAAGTGACTTTGCAATCATTCGAGTAGAGTTGTGAATCTCATCTCTCTCAGTCAGAACAAAGAAATCGACGACAGTCACTTCAATTCTAATTTCCTTGACAAGGGCAGCGTTCGCTGAGGATGTTGATGGAGAGAAAACAAGAAGTAAACGCATTCCAATCTCTTGACGTTCATTTATTGATGAATGTGCATGATCGAGTAAACTGAAACTAACGTAACCCCGCATTAACAGGACACAGTCGCTCCTTTTTAAATTTTTCCCATAAGTTTTATTTTATAAGGAAAGCAGTTAGTGGTGTTTGACGTCTTGAAACAAGCTGAAATACAGGTCATCTGATCACAACCTCAACTCTGCTTGCAGCCAAACAAGATTAAACATTCAGCGAAACATTTTACACTTTGTTCCACAAATTAAGTAAGTGTACATTTATCATCATGCTTGGCTGAACACAGACCTTTAAAATAGCTTAGACACCGTTCGAATTCAAGCTTTTGTAATGAATCCTAATTGGCGGCGTCTTCCATATAGATAATGCTAGCAGCTTTTCCTTCTATTTTCACAATGTTTATTTGTCCTAAGAAAACAAGTCGAAAAAGGAAAAAAATACGTTTTCTCTACAGGTTACAGACATAATAATATGTTTGCATTAAACAAATGGGTAATTTGTGACACGTTTGCTGTCATGTACCGTCGTCCTTTTGTACCCTGAGTGACTAGATGCAAGTATTCCAAGTTTTCCTTCTATCATTCTTCAGAGAATTTTACAAAATGTAGGCCTCGGCCGTACTTGCTAATTTGCATTACAGCGTGTATTTTTCAAATGTCGACTGAAGATAGACACAGGCAGTGATTTGCAGAAAACGCTTTGTCATGCAGATGACAACAAAGTGAAATTTAAACTTGATCAACGTGATAACATTCGGTAGGACTGAAGAAGGTGATGACAGTAGTAGTAGTAGTAATAATAATAATAATAATTAATAAAGTATTATATAGAAATAATAACACGAATAATAATAGGTTCAATTTCCGTGAAAATTTCACCATAAGGGTATTTTGGGTCGAAAATACCAAATATAATATCGATTTCACTGCTCCATGTTTCCATGGTAACCATTTTAGGTGTTGAAAATTTCAGTTTTTCTAATATCCCTTGAAAAGTTACTTTGATTGATATAAAATTATCTAGTGGGGAAGTTCGGGTCAGAGAACACAAATGTCAGACTTATTTTAATGTTTCGAGTTGCCATAGTAACTATTTTGGGATTGAAAATGTTACTTTTTCCCAATTAAAGAACTATTAATAGATGTAAAAAACTGATAATAAGGGGTTTTCTGGTTAGCATACCAAAAAAAAAATCACACTCATTTTAATGTGAGATGTTTCCATGGCAACCATTCAGGAGTAACATTTTTTTCAGAAGTCCCACAGCTTCAATGAATTGTTTTTTAGATTTCTATATAATACTTATAGCCCCTAAACTTGTAATAATAATAATAATAATAATAATAATAATAATAATAATAATAATAATAATAATAATAATAATAACTAAGAAGAAGAAGAAAAAGAATAAAACTGCAAGCAGCATTGGCAGAGCCCAAGCGTTGGCCTTGATTTGAACCAAGAAATTGCACTGGTGATACTATATGCAAAGTTTGAACTTTAAAAGTTTTTCTTTGTTCTTGAAAAGAATAATTTTGAACATAATATCATGGTTTTTGTAAGTTTTGCTGATAATCGTAGTATTTTCGCAAAAACCCAATATGGCCGCTAAACCATGTGAATGATGCTAGAAATTCTTTTTTGCAAACTTGACAGTACTCACACTTAGGATGAAACAAGGTAAATTTCAAATTAAACTGAGTGTTGATTCCGAAGATTTATAAAGATTAAATTTGCATTTTCTCTAAATCCAACATAGCCACCAAATCCAGTGACCAATTTGAATGTCTTCTGCAAACTTGAAAGTGCTCACACTACGGATAATACGAGTAAAATTTCAGTTAAATCAACGTGTTTGTTCTTGTGAAGAAGATTTTTAGAGATTAAATTAGGATTTTTGCAAAATCCAATACGGTGGCCTAACCACGTGACCGGTTCAAATGCCTTTAAACACACTTGAAACCGATCTAACTAAGGATGACTACATTTTCAGCTTTTCAAAATTAAATTGGTATTTTTCGAAAATCCAATATGGCGGCCAAGGTCACGTCACCGCAAAATATCTTATCTGCAAATTTTAAAAACCTGCTTGCTATACAAAAAATTCAAATCGACCAGACCCCTAGGTAACAGGAAAAGTCATTTTTAGGTTTTGGAAATCCAATAAGGCCGCCAGGTCACGTGACCGATCAAAATTTCAAGGGTCAGGTGCCCGAGTACTCATACGTACCTACTAGCCTTGCAAGTTTGAGAAATTTGCGTTCTGCGGTTACTTTACCCCTAAGTTACAGTGGTTTAAGAGATCTAGTGACAAACAAACGGCGGAAGAAGTAGAACTCGAGCAATAACAATAGGGACCCAGCCGATTGGATTGGGCCCCTAAAGAAGAATAAGACTGACCTAATTTTAAGCTATAGTACCAAGCAACAACTTAGGGAGTATATTTCTCGTCATTAACTGACCTCATATATGAATTGTTTTCCACAAGAGAGAATGTGGCCCATCGTTTTTTTCAGGTCTGCTAATATTCGCACGACTAGTGACTCGCAAGGGCTTAATATTTCGCAAGTAAGGACTTGTTTGAGATACAGAGATTTGGACTCAGAAAAAAAAAGTCGGCCAACACAAAAGGAAAAATGAATGGTTGTTACATATCAGATAGCGTATGCCGTATAGATCACAACGCAGTTATTGCGTCAAAGACTTCTTTTACCCATGAGTCTTTCCATTTCTTTAATGCTTATTGGCTGGCAAAAGCTTACAGGGCAGGGCATTCTGTCGATAAACAAGTACTGCGCACCAGAGTGTGAAACAAGAAGTTGTAGTCTTTGTTCTTCAATCAAACAATGGACCCGGAAATGTTCTTTGAAACGTCTGCAAACGTCGGTTCCAATATTAAGCTTGCTGACTTCAAGCTTCAAAATTCAGGGGTGATAATATTATCACATTTCGCGGAATAAGGTGTAGACAATGATGTATTGAATGAAGGGAGACTAGAATAACGTATAGTGTTCCCTTGAACAATAAAAGTGCTACTACGGGCATACCAAATAAAGGCAACGGTCTTTGCCACACTTGAATGCATTTGTCAACATTGCTTGACATGTCATTTAAACGTAATTTTCTGGTCGACCACGGCCCATGTTTGGACAAGGCTAGGACAGTTCGGTTCAATGTGAACAGACTTGTTGTCAATTTCCAACAGGACTCAATGTCCACCTAAGTGTGCTCACAATCTGCAGACCCTGCCCCAATATGCAGGTACTTATGTACACATTAACGACGCAATGTTTTGTGATCTTGTTTGACTAGAATTTGACAACTTCTGACCTGTATCTAACCACTTCATGACACGTACTCCGAGGAACGAGGAAACACATCACAGTAGACTCGGTGAAGACAATAATGAAATACCTGACGATTGACATTCAAGGCTGGTATCAGTCAACGGCTGATCAATACCAGGCCATCCAAATTGTTTGTTAAAAAATAATTCTAAATTTAGAAGGGTGACACAGTACAACTCACACAACAATATGTAACAACTATTCAACACACTCTCTATTTACATTATGTTCCCTGCGATCAACAGACCAAATGCGTATTACTCATGAGTTTGAAATTCCAATGAAATATTGTCAATTTTCAAAAACCTTAACTCGTTCAAGTTGATGAAGATGGTGACTATCTCTCCTCTGTAATCGCTTAAAGCCTTCTGTTTCTCCGTACTTCGTTGTTGGCACCTTGCCAACCAGGAAATGTACTGTAATGGCAGCTGGCATTAGGCCAAAGTAATTAAATTCTTGGTTTTGCGTCCACTCTAAATGGGAAAAGGTACGCGTCTAAGCGGCTGAAAAACACACACAAGAAAATTAACACCATGAAATTTGATTGCAGCAAATAAAAAGTTCAGAAAAGCTAAGCGGTCATGTCTTAAAATTTCCTATTCAAATACATTGTGTGTGTTTTTCATGAAAACCTTAAAAACCTATGCAGGTGGGGACGCAAAACAAAGAATTTAATTACTTTGGCCTTATTGCGTGTCTCTCCAGAGTTCTACGTTGTAACGGAGATTTGAGGGAGAAACAACGCGTAGCGGAAGTAGACCGTTATGGAAAGAATAAACTCGTTCCTATCTTCCTCTAAACCCAATTTATACAGATTGCGACATTGCTTTCGCTCTTAAAAAGCATTACTAAGGGTGCCCATCCCATGCATGAACACTTTTCACAGAGAAAACTGGGTCGAATTTCACAGACATATTTCAATGGTCCTACATACGCTGTTTTCAAATCTACCTCTTAGTAGGCAAAATAAAAAGTCTGCCCATGACCAAGAAGTACTTAAGTACAGATATTGTAATATCATTTTCTTTACTTTGTAGGAAATCACTTTGCAGTCACTTTTCATTCCATTTACTACAAAGTAAATAAAATTCGTATAGTGAAGTGAGTCTTAATTTCAAACCCACATCATTTTCTACCATTTTCCACCTCAACTTTTGTCCTTGAACTTTGACCAAACAATCTAACTTTCATTTGCTCACGTGTTTACACACGTGAGCATATGTCGCAGCGATGTCTGTCTGTCTGTCTGTCTGTCTGTCTGTCTGTCTGTCTGTCTGTCTGTCTGTCTGTCTGTCTGTTCTGTCTGTCTGTCTGTTGGTCCGATATCTCAAAAACGGCTTGTCAGATCAGAATCAAATCTGGTACATATATTCAGTTAGCAAATGGCAAGAACTGATTAGTTTTTGGTGGCTGTGGCTTGCATACTTTTTACTCATTTGCATAATTAATGATTTTAGAAAAAACGGATATACATTAAAAACGACTACACACAATTTGATGAGATTTGCTACAAATGTTGATCACACCAAGATATATCAGCAGTGGGAACCATTAAGGGGTTACATGAAAGATAGTTGCTAATTTGCATATCTAATGAACTTTCCTAATTAGGGATATATGTCTGATTTGCCTCGATCAAATTTGACCAAACTTAGTATGTATATTAAAGATACTATTATTTATCATTATTGAAAGTCATTCAGCATTTTAACTTTAGCCAATTCCTAATTTGCACATTTAATGAACTTTGCTCATTAGGGATATGTATTTTAATTGACTGGACCGACGTTGATGAAACTTGCTACATGTATTTGGAGCTTTTATGATACAACATTTTTGAAAGCCTTTAGCATTTTTACTTCAGCCAATTCCGAATATCCCAATTAGGGATATATCTGAATTAACTTGATTGTAGTTGTTGAAACTTGCTATATACATCAAAGATACTGTGATGTAACATAATTGAAAGTCAAAAGACATTTTTACTTCAGCCAATTCCTACTTTACATATTAAATGAGTTTTCATAATTAGGAATATTTATCTGAATTTACTTGATCAAAATTGATGAAACTTGCTATTTACATTAAAGACACTATAATACAATATTAATGAAAGTCATTGAGCATTTTCTCTTCAGCCCATTCCTAATTTGCATATTTAATGAACTTTCCTAATTAGAGATATATATCTGAATTGACTTGACCAAAGTTGACAAAACTTACTACATATATTGCAGATACCATGATATAACATTAATGACAATCATTAAGCATTTTTACTTAAGTCAATTCCTAATTTACGTATTTAATAATGAACTTTGCTTATTAGGGATATATACTGGGATTGACTTGATCAAAGTTGGCAAAACATGCTATGTACATTGATGATTATACCTGGTTAAAACAATATCGAAAGTCACTTCACATTGTCATGTCAGCTAATTTATAATTTGCATATCAAATGAGCTTTCACAGCTCGGCATATATTGCTTGAAGGACTTGGCCAACGGTAATTACACTTGCTATATAAAATGGTGACACAATGACAGCAGTCAAAGAACTTTAATATTTTTATTTCAGCTAATTACATATTTGTATACTTCATGACGTTTTAGAATTAATCGGCAATGATTATTGGTCATTATGTTGATCATAATACTTTCAATGAAGTTGCAAACATGTGGCAAAGGTTCAAATTTACACATAACTGCAATATATAATGAAACACGTGAGCATTTTCAGTTCACATCTGTTTTTTCAGTAGTAGTGGATATTCGTCTTCCTGAAAGCCAGTTTTTCGCGTTCCGAAAAACGGATGATAAGTCTTTACAACATGTCTGAATGTGTTAGACCGTCAACAGGACACTTCAAGCAGCGATCACTTCAATCGGAATGAGCGAAGTGCACCTTTGTCGCGAAACCACCTTGTATATTAATGGACAGGAAAGTACAAATCGTGTTGATGTTCTTGCAGAGATGAAGTTTTGTCCATACGAACCAAGATGACGATTTGAATCTTAGCGGCGAAACCTTCAACCGATAAAACAACGTATTTTAAAAATCTAAATTACATACCATTGATCAATTTTTGCCTTCTCTCGGTCCAGGATACTTCACAGGGCGGCCACACTGTCAACGATTTATGGAAACTGAATTCGCCCTTCAACGGAACGGATGACGGCACACTGAAATGAAGCACTAGTCACCCATTACTGACAAGTTAGTGTAAAGGTCGGTCTTGGTCAGATTGTTGAAATGTGTTCAACATGTTTCATTTGATATGCTGACGTGTCTCACCCTGATACATTTCAGCATTTTTGTAATTTGCATAGACTACAACATTTTATAAGCGCATGCTTGAATAAAGCATGTCCACATGCGGATGGATTTTGGCATTGTTTCGAGTTGTCCATAGGAACGGTATCGAGCATCCACACCGATTTTTTCAAACATATATTTTGGGAACCTATATATTCGGCTACCAGAATCTGTTATCTGCCAATAATATTGCTGGGGTGAGGCCGTGAGGAGCTGTTGTAATGTTAAACATAGCGTTATTTTAGGACACTGAAAAATGGAATATTTCAGCCTTAGGGAAGAGGTCATTTTCAAACAGGCGGTACCGCCGGTACCCAAGCTGTATACCTCATGAGAAAGTCATTACCGCGGACTGGAAGTGAAACATTTACACCTCTACTACTCCTAACGATCGCGGTAATACCGCGAACGGAGCGGTAAATGGTCTGAACGGCTACAGTTTGCAGTCTTTTTTGAGAGGGAGAGAGAGAGAACGCGTACGTCTTGGTCAAATAAACTGTGAGTGAGTGAGGGCAACACAATTGGAACTATTTTGTGATTGTAAGATGAACAGTAAAAGTCACAGAATATGCTCTCTACGAGAGGGTTTACTCAAAGCATTCAGTAATTATCAATTTTTCAAGTGAAAAGATCAAAACTGTAATTATCGAATTAAATGTTAAAGTAGTATTAAAAAAATTGTAGTATTTAAAGCCATCTGCTTTTCAAAAATTGAATCTTTTTCCTTTTTGAGAATTTTTATGGATATTTCATCTCATTGATACACATTCTTGAAATGTCAGATTAAAGGTCAAAACTTGATGATTGCTGTATTGTTTAGAGGACCTTGATGCATTTGAAGGTTTTGGGATCATATCTGATTGGCTCTTTACTATTTCAAACAATGTTTAGGGGTCATATCTAAGTGGTCCCTAAAAAAGATTAAGGGACACATCAGGGTGGTCCCCGAAAGTTTCAAGGACTCGTGTGGGTGGTCCCTGAAAGTTTCAAGGTCACATTAGGATAGTCCTTGAAAGATTCAGGGACACCTCAGGTTGGTCCCTGAAAGTTTCAAGGACTCATCCGGGTGGGCCCTGAAAGTTTCAAGGACTCATCCGGGTGGACCCTGAAAGTTTCAAGGTCACATCAGAGTTGTCTCTAAAGATCCAGGGACATATCAGGGTGGTCCCTGAATGCTTCAAGGACTCGTTTTGGCGGTCTTCGAAAGTTTCACGGTCACATTAGGATCTCGATTAGACTCATGTCATCTGTTCATCTACGATCACAGTTGCTGACATCATTGTCGAGATCGGGAACAGCACTGTCACTCTACAAAGGACCTTGGTAACATTCATCAAATTCATCGGCAATATCCGGTATTCCGTTGCTTTCCATGTAATCCTGTCATTGAATAATTGGGGTAATGGACGTCCTACATTCAGAATCGGTAACTTTTCCCGACGAAGGAATAAGTGCAGGGGACAAACTTCATTCGAACGTCGCGTCGTTTACACACTCGACTTGAAACAATGCAGAGTCTCACAACAATGTGACCCGTGACCTTTATTATGTTAATTAGCAAGGACAATATTATTTGGTGTACGATTCGGTGTCTCGCTTAAGCACCATTGACTACATCTCCAAATTAATCATGAAGACTGTAACATACAACCACAGTATTTTTAACGGTGGGAAAACTTTACAGCATAAAAGAGCAACATGTACCTTACCCGGGACCTTACACAATCGCGCGATGCGCCCTAGGTGTCCCTGTAGGTTAAAGTGGAATATGCCATCATGAAATGATTGTTTGCAAATTGTTTACTGTTAAGACCAGCGTCGCATCGGCTAGCGACAGCATACTTCAACAAGCGAGTACATTACCATTAATCGTCAAGACTGCTCGTCTAAATCGACTGAAGGTTCAGCCACTGCCCAGTTCATCACATTTATGCCAGGGAGAACATGCCTTGTAGATCTCGTCGCGTGATAAATACGCAAAGACGTGTTTCGGCACCGGCCGACCAGTCACACATCGGAGCCATGAGGACGCCGGGTTAAGCCATTACATAATCTTAATTTCGAGGTGCTGAATATTGACGCTTATGTGCAGGAAGTTGGACCAAATCTTTCCAGTGATTCCTCTGCCTGTCAGCTTTACCAAGTAATGCTTGTGAATGCACAAGCTGATGAGCGAAGGTCACATCAGGATAGTCCTTGAAAGATTCAGGGTCACATCTGGGTGGTCCCTGAAAGTTTCAAGGTCACACCAGGATAGTCCTTGAAAGATTCAGGGTCACATCTGGGTGGTCCCTGAAAGTTTCAAGGACTCATCCGGGTGGTCCCTGAAAGTTTCAAGGTCACAACAGGATAGTCCTTGAAAGATTTAGGGTCACATCTGGGTGGTCCCTGAAAGTTTCAAGGTCAAGTCAGTGTGGTCTCTAAAAGATTTAGGGTCTCCTCTGAGTGGTCCCTGAAAGCTGCAAAGACATCTCTGTACAGTCCCTTAAAAATTCCAGACAAAAACTGTTGGTTCCTGCCGTTAATATTTTAAGGTTTCAACAGACAGATGATATTGATTACATTTCTTTGCATCTACCAAAAATAGTTCATTTTTAATAGAAGGGCTGAAATAGTTCAGTGATTTTGTAAAATTTTCCAGCATTAATTAGCACACTCACAAGAAAAGGGTAGTTTAATCAAATTTACCAGGTCTCATTTCCTTGTATATGAAATAAATAAATGTACAAGACATTTTCTTAACATCTATCAAATCATTTGAAAGAAAGATCACCAAAAAAATATACACTACAGCAGAACTGATTTGGGTAGAGGTAGAAGGCCATTTTCCCATCGAAAATTTAAAATTTTATCATGCATCGTTTGGTGAGAATAGTAAATGCCTACAAATCACCCTTGGAAAGGGAATTTGTATTTTGACTTAAACCTAAACAAAATTGACAAATCAGTTACATTTAATGGGTTCTCCTTTCCTGAGCGTGCGAAATGCTAGACAAAAATCTAAAATTTGTTCGAGATGTGTTTGATGATTGTGCAATTATCAATAATTTATGAAATTTGCCCCCGCCTTCACACAAAAACACTGTTAGATTGATGATTTTAAATAGATTATAACAAAATGCTCAAGATCTTATAATCACAAAATAGTTCCAATTGTTGTCACTGTTGCGTATGTTCAATTCCGTCTGTAAAATATTGCCATCTAAATACCAAACAAAAAGGTGCAATTCATGAACACTCCCAAGATGTCTTAGGTGTAATCGATGTCACAAAAAATAGTTGACGATTCATTAAACTCAAGTTAATTACGACACCCAAAATTTATCCAATTTGTGCGAGATTGGGAAGTAAAACTCGGTTCGTACATCGGCAGAGCCATTCCATGATAGTAAATATCGACATCGCGTCTGGGGACAATTTGTCGTGTCTATTTTTTGTCTGCATTTGATAGCAACATGAATGTCCTTGCACTCAATAAAGAAGGCACTGAAATTACCAGTTAAAATCGGCGAACTACTACGATGGGTTGCGACGTTTTAGCCATTTGAGTCAACATCACATCGTTCACCCCACGACTACGTAACCGCCTATCATCAACCCGACATGCGAACCGGGCAGGCGAAGTTTATTCCTTTATTCCATTTTTATATTTATACGCCTACAGACTTGGAGCAAGTTTACGATCTCATGTTTATGTTAAGAAACTTCATAAACACGTTCAATAAAGAAAGCATTCTGCTATACAGCTCTGGTCAATAAAATACGCTGCGGTAGTCCGAAGTCCGAAGCTCTGCATTCAAGATCACAGAATGGTAGGTATTCTTTGAACTTTGAGCAAACAGAACGATGATTGGAAGCAATTTGGAATAAACTAGAAATATTTATGTGTTATCACACGATACAAATATTATGACTTGTATTGATCGTATTGTTGTTTTTTACAGAGTGATAGAGATATTGCAAATCTAGTTGGCGCGATCACCATGAAATAATCAAGAAAAATATAAATTGACCGACATATCGACGTAGTTTATGGCTCTGTACGCATCGATAACCATAGCCGTGACAGGGTATGTGCCGCTACGGACCACGCTTATCTAGATAAAAATGTTTTCGGACGTTGGATTCTATGCATGTGATGATGACGTCGAGTTCGTGAACCCTGTGACGTGTTGATTTGCATAATTGATGTCCACGTCACGCTTCCAACTGCCGAAAGTCAGCAACATTGCATTGACCTTGAGATAGAGATCAGCATCCAGTTTTGATGTCCTACATATTTCTGTCATAAAATCGATACTTGACGTGATGTTCGGTCTGTAAAAATCATTACGTCGGAAATTTGTTACACCATTTCTCAACACTTTCTATCGCGCGTCATGTATCTGGGCACGCTGGGTTCATGAAATCGCCGAAACTTTATGACTTCTCTACTCTAAACTTTATGACTACTCTAACATCGATGCTAGAATATTTAACCATGACGTGTACACTCCATCTGTTAAGACATCCATCTTTTAAATCTGACCATATTTCCTCTGCAAGTTGGAGGTACCCATACACGCTGAGAGCTGGGTACCTACTTTGCATGCATAATGAGGATTTTGCTTCAAACCAACACGCACATCGAGCGCTCACAATTGACGGTTGGTCGGTTTTCTCCGTCGTGGGAAAATACAGATTTTCATTAAAGCGCTCCATAGATTTTCAAGTTGTCTGTTCTATGCATTCTCTAACAAGTGTTATCATAGTCTGGAGGGAAAAAATCAACTTCTGTGGAGTAGTTTTTCGTCACAGGCACTCCTTAGCTGGGTAGTATGCTAAGTAGGTCGATTTTCGGATCAATCTATTGTTACATGCAGAGAAAACGAACAAAAGGGTGAACTCAGCAGTTAACGTTTAAACACAATTTATTACGAAAATAAAACTAATTGCTAAGTTAGGGATAGAATACAAGCTTTAAAGTGTACAGACTACTTATCTCAGCTGGGACGGCAAAGCTCCAGTCTCAGAGTTGTAACAGTCAGTCGGATCAATGAACAGTCCTTCGGCTTGCAGGCTTGTAGTTGCACAAAGTCCACAGAGTAAATCCAGCTTTGGCAGTGAAGGTCTTGAAAAGTCTTGAGAATGACTACTGCTGGAGTTTAGTAACACACAAGAGACACGATCCCAAAAGTCTGACTGCAAGCCAGCTGTCCCAGTATTTATACTCATGTGCTAAGCATATAAGAACAATCTAGAACTTTTATTGACATGCTAATTACTGTTCTAAAATTATCTCTCTTACACAACTAACTCAATTTCTAGAACATTCCAAACATGACTAATTGAATTCAAGGTTGTGAGGTCATTAAGGGCAGTGACCTTTAGAATGTTCTAGACTAATTGAACTCAGGTCATGATGAGTGTGGGGGAAGTGACCTACATAACATACCCCCTCTTCAAAAAAAAATTTCAAAGAAAAATCTTTCTTTTACAAATATAATCTTAAAAATGTGAACAACAATAAACTCTAAATACGAGAGAGACAGTCTGCAATTAAATTGTCTCTGCCTTTGATATGTCTAATGTCAACATTAAACTCCTGTAACATTAAACTCCACCTTAGCAATCTCTGATTTTTGCCTTTAAATTTCTGCAGAAAAACAAGAGGGTTGTGATCAATATAAACCACTATTGGCTGATTTGAAGAAGTAACATAAACTTCAAAATGCTGTAAAGCTAATATCAAAGAAAAACACTCTTTTTCAATTGTAGAGTAGTTCTCTGGGATTTGTTAAATTTGTGTGAAAAATAGCAAACAGGATGATCTATACCATGACTATCCTCTTGCAATAAAACAGCACCAGCAGCCGTATCACTAGCATCCACAGCTAATTTGAATGGCAAAGTGAAATCTGGTGCAGACAACACTGGAGCACTTTGCAGTATGGCTTTAAGTGTATCAAATGCCTGTTGGCATTGCTCTGACCAAACAAACTTTACTTTCTTTTAAGTAAGTTAGTCAAAGGCACAGTAATGTGGAGAAATTTGGACAGAATTTTCTGTAGTAACCAGCCATACCGAGAAAGTCCATCAGTTGTCGTTTGCAGTTTGGTATGGGAAAACTTGAAATGGCACTGATTTTGGCATCAACAGGTTTTACCTCACCCTGTCCTACAGTATGTCCGAGGTAAGTCACCCTCGCCCAACCAAACTCAGATTTGGCAAGTTGACAGTCAACATTGCTTTGCTCAGTCTCTCAAAGAACTTTCGCATGAGCTTGATGTGTTCCTCCCAGGTGTCACTATACAGGACGACGTCATCAACGTAAGCTGCACACCCATCTAGCCCGGATATGACGTCGTTGATCATCCATTGGAACGTTGCCGGAGAGTTCTTCATTCCGAATGGCATCACCTTGTACTGGAACAATCCGTCTGGTGTAACAAAGGCGGATATTTCACCAGCACGATCCGTCAGAGGGACTTGCCAAAATCCCTTCAGTAGGTCAAATTTCGTCACATACTTGGCTTTTCCCACTCGGTCGATTCAGTCATCAATCCTCGGGATTGGGAAAGTGTCTGTCTTTGTTAAAGTGTTGACCTTCCTAAAGTCCGTGCACATACGATAACTGTGATCTGATTTGGGAACAAGTATGCACGGCGAACTCCAGTTACTTTTACTGGGTTCAATGAAGTCATTGTCCAGCAGGTATTTGACTTCTTCCTGGAGATATTTCGCTTTTGTTGGATTCAGTCTGTATGGATGTTGTTTTACAGGCCTACTGTCCCCAACATCAACGTCGTGATTGATGACGTTTGTCCTCGTTGGAACATCTTGAAACAGGTGTTTATATTCGTGGAGCAGTTCTTTCACCTGTTGTTGTTGTTCTGGCTGGAGGTGTGCCAACTTTGTAGACTCCAGCTTCTCCAGGATTTCTGAGTTCTGAAGCTTGACCGAGCCCAGCTTTGAGTTTAGAGTATTTTCACTCAAGTCAGTTTCAGTATCACTATCTTCAACTGACTGTACTGACAGGCTGAGTTATAGTAGGATTATCCCTATCAAAATATGGCTTAAGCATATTTACGTGACATAGCTGTTTTTGTTTTCGCCTGTCAGGTGTTATTATGATGTAATTTAAATCACTCAACTTCTTATCAATTAGGTATGGCCCAAAGTGACGAGCATGGAGTGGTTTGCCAGGAATTGAAAGTAGAACAAGAACTTTTTGACCTGGTTCAAACTTCCGTTTGAGGTGTTTTTATCGTATTTGGTTTCATTGACTGCTGAGATGACTCAAGATTTTCTCTGGCTAATTCACATGCTATAGAGAGTTTTGTACGAAAATCTGACACATATTGTAAAATATTCAGACAATCATCGTAATCTGATAGGAATTTCTCTTTGACGAGCTTAAGTGGGCCACGGAATTTATGTCCAAATACAAGCTCAAATGGGCTAAAACCAAGAGACTCTTGAATTGACTCTCTAACAGCAAAGAGCAGAAAGTGAATTCCTTCATCCCACTGCTTCTCTGTGTCAAAACAGTAGGTCCTAATCATGTTTTTCAAAGTTTGATGAAATTGCTCAAGAGCACCCTGACTTTCTGGATGATAGGCGGATGACCTATACTGTTTAATGCCTAGCTGATCCATTACTTGTTGAAAAATACCAGACATAAAGTTGGAGCCTTGATCGGACTGGACACATTTAGGGAGGCCAAATAAAGTGAAAAATTTGACTAAAGCTCTCACTATAGTCTTTGTCTTTATATTTCTCAGTGGTATGGCTTCTGGGAACCGAGTTGATGTACACATAATTGTCAGCATGTACTCATTTCCTGATCTTGTTTTTGGTAGGGGCCCAACACAGTCTATTAGTATCCTACTAAATGGTTCTTGAAATGCAGGAATTGGCTGTAAAGGGGCCTTTGGAATGGTCTGATTCGGCTTTCTACCATTTGACATGTGTGACAAGTTTTACAGAAATGTGCTACATCCTGCCTGAGATTAGGCCAATAAAAGTGACTGAGAATTTTATGATAAGTTTTCCTGACTCCTAAGTGACCAGCCCAGGGGGTTTCATGGGCCAGGTGCAATATTTCAGCACGGTAGGGCTTTGGAACCACAATTTGATGTTTTATAGCCCAATCGTCATCAACCAAAACGTCTGGAGGTCTCCATGTACGCATGAGAATACCAGATTTTGTATAATAGGAAACAGAGCTATCTGAAGTTTTACCTTCATCATCTACCTGTCAAACAAACACAAAATATCTGGGTCTTTGTGTTGTTCTGCAATGAGATTTGATCTAGAAAATGTCTGACTTTGGTCAGCAGA
Organism: Ptychodera flava; assembly: GCF_041260155.1. NCBI lineage: Eukaryota > Metazoa > Hemichordata > Enteropneusta > Ptychoderidae > Ptychodera > Ptychodera flava. The sequence continues at coordinate 10,614,651 of NW_027248277.1, read as the reverse complement.
AGTTTTACTGGAAGTTTCAAATCCACGAGGGATAACGGAATGAGCCGTGTCAAACACCTGACTGAGAAAGGTGTCATTTAAGTCAACATCTGTGACATTATTTTTGAGAGTATTTTGATTCTCAGAAGTTTTCTTTGACATGGCTCGAGTAATAGCACATGAAGGAAATAAAGCGGGTATCTCTTGTTCAATTGGCTCTGGATCCTGATCTAAACTAGGATTATCAGTCACAAGTGGATTATTGATGACCTTGTCCCCGGCAAGGTCGTTTCCAAGAAGAAGGTGAATCCCTTCAAAAGGCAAAAAAGGCCTTATACCCAAAGTCACAGGTCCAGAAACAAAGTCTGAAGACAAATAGACATCATGGAGAGGAACAGGAATAAAGTCATTGCAGTCTACCCCCTTAATAAGAACTTTAGAACCTGAAAATGACTTTTCAGAAAACGGCAGGGTATCTGCCAACAAAAGAGACTTGGACGCCCCGGTATCTCTTAAAATTTTGACAGGGGTAGCGGAGAGAAATCACTAGAAAGTGATATAAAACCATCATGAATAAATGGTTCGAAAATACCCATAATGCTATCTTGAGAAGAATTGACCTTGACCTCATTAATTGGGGATGAGAGGGGTTTAACCTCAGAAAATGTGTTGCACACATTATTAGACTCTAATTGAGTTGATGAAGAAATAAAGCCGGTGGGCTTAGATCCACTTTGACCACTTTGACCTTCACGTTTCTTTTCAATTTGAAACACTCTGACATTAAATGGCCGTCTTTCTTACAATAATTACAAGAAAGTGTACCGAACTGTTTGTCAGAAGGAGATTGAGACTTGGGATCTGATGATGTGGGAGTGTTACTTGAATTTTGTGAACTGTTGTCATTTGATTTTCTACTTTCCTTTGAAAAATTCTTGAATGAAAAGGAGGAGTGAAATTTACCTGCATTGTTTCTGTATGAAAAGGACTGGTGGGATGGTTTGCTGAGAAAGGAAGATTTGTGGGTCAATGAATAATCATCGGCCAAACGTGTAGCAACCTCCAATGTATCTGCCTTTTGTTCATTGATAAATGTCTTGATGTCACTCTTGATGCACCTTTTAAATTCCTCAATCAAAACAAGTTGTCGTAATTTGTCATAATTCTGACTGACCTTTTCAGAAGAACACCAACGATCAAACAGTTGTTCTTTTATCCGAGCAAATTCAACATAAGTTTGATCCTTCACCTTCTCACAATCCCTAAATTTCTGACGGTAAGCTTCAGGCACCAACTCATAACCCTTGAGAATTAATTCCTTCACAGAATCATAATTTGAAGCCTGCTCTACTGACAACTGAATGTAAATTTCTCTGGCTTTACCCACCAAAGCACTCTGCAAAAGCATAAACCAGGACTCCTTAGGCCAATTCAGACTCTGAGCAATTTTCTCAAAATGGAGAAAATATTTGTCAACATCCTTTTCTTGGAAAGGGGGAAACTAACCTGAAATGCTTAGTGATGTCAAACTTGTCTGAAGGGAGAATTTTAATGAAGAATCGAAGAAACAAAGAATAAAAAGAAAAACAAGCAAAATAATACAATAACTAAAAAGAAAAAGAAAAAGAAAAATGAATAAAGAAAATGAAAAAAAAAAAAAGAAAAAAAAGAAAAGAAAAGAAAAGAAAGAAAGAAAGAAGAAAAGATAAAGAAGAAAAAAAGAAAAGAAAGAAAGAAAAAAGAAGAGAAAGAAGAAGAAGAAAGAAGAAAGAAAGAAAGAAGAAGAAGAAGAAAGAAGAAGAAGAAGAAGAAGAAAGAAGAAGAAAGAAGAAGAGAAGAAGAAAGAAAGAAGAGAAAGAAAGAAAGAAAGAGAAGAAAGAAGAAGAAGAAGAAAGAAGAAAGAAAGAAAGAAAGAAGAAAGAAGAAGAAGAAGAAAGAAGAAAGAGAGAAGAAGAAGAAGAAGAAGAAGAAGAAGAAGAAGAGAAAGAAAGAAGAAGAAGAAGAAGAGAGAAAGAAGAAGAGAAGAAGAAGAAGAAGAAGAAGAAGAAAAAGAAGAAAGAAGAAGAAAAGAAAGAAAGAAGAAGAAAGAAGAAGAGAAGAAAGAAGAAGAAGAAGAAGAAGAAGAAAGAAGAAGAAGAAAGAAGAGAGAAGGAGAGAAGAAGAAGAAAGAAGAAGAGAAGAAGAAGAAAGAAGAAGAAGAAGAAGAAGAAGAAGAAGAAGAAGAAGAAGAAGAAAGAAGAAGAGAAGAAGAAGAAAGAAGAAGAAGAAGAAAAAGAAGAAAGAAGAAGAGAAAAGAAGAAAGAAGAAGAAAAGAAGAAGAAAGAAGAAGAAGAAGAAGAAGAAGAAAGAAGAAAGAGAAAGAAGAAAAGAAGAGAAGAAAGAAGAAGAAGAAAGAAGAAGAAGAAGAAGAAGAAAAGAAAAGAAGAAGAAAGAAAGAAGAAAGAAGAAAAAGAAAGAAGAAAAAGAAAGAGAAAGAGAAAGAAAGAAGAAGAAGAAAGAAGAAAAAAGAAAGAAGAAAAGAAGAAGAAGAAGAAAGAGAAAGAAGAAGAAGAAGGAAAGAAAGAAAAGAAGAAGAAGAAAGAAAAGAAGAAAAGAAAAGAAAGAAAGGAAAGAAAGAAAGAAGAAGAAGAAAGAAGAAAGAAAGAAGAAAGAAGAAAGAGAGAAAAGAAAAGAAGAAGAGAAGAAGAAAAGAAAGAAGAAAAAGAAGGT